>NC_056744.1:1790916329-1790968829 GCF_019279795.1 Protopterus annectens | reverse complement strand
GTCAAGTTTCATTTTAAAACAGAGCCTTCCCCCAGAGATGACAGCATAAGCGCTCATCCTGGTTAAGAAAGTTTGCCATTTCTGTGGTCAGCAGTGAAGACTCAACTGAAACCTAAGGAATGTAAATTAAAAAAAGGGGGGGGTTCTTTAATTACATTTGGGACAAGTTTTTTTTTTTTTTTTAACTGTATATTATTTGTATGTGCTCCCCCCAAACTGTTTTCATTGTTACTGCCTCTTCTTGGGGAAGAACTTTTCATGGAGGTTGTTTTTAGTTTAGTGGTCTGAACTTGACCCTATGTTGGGAACTTGAGAATTGCTGATAGAATAAAAAAGAGCAGGTCAAAATTTCTGTCATAGAAATTGTTTTTGTATACAGGGACAAAGTCCTAGCTACAGCTTCCGGTTTGACTGGTGGCCCAAATGCTGGAGAAACCAGCACAGGGTGGGACAAGAGTGATGGGAATGGCTGGAGAGGACAGGCAGGGGACATGCCCAATATCTTTGCTTCTGCTGTAGAGTGGGAGCTGATGGCCCAAGGGATCCCTCTAATTAAACATGGGGAGGCAGAGCAGTAGAGAAATGTGTTACCGTAGTGGTGCCTCCCTCCCAGTGCTCACTGCCCCCCCCCCATTCATCCATCCACCTAGCATATTAGAAGGTCAGGGCGTATCAAAAGGAAGCCGAAGCCAGCCTCAGTATGTTGACCTTTATACCTGCCCTGTTTCCTTGTCATGCGGCAGTACCCAGAGCATTAATACGAAGGGATCCTCCCCAGAAAGGCACTCTTATTTAAAAACTGAAGCATGACATTGACAAACCTGCAGGGAATTGGTTTGAGAAGCATTTGGATGATATTCTGTAACCAGTTTGTGCAAAGGTTGGTAGAAGACGCAAAGTACATTGCCAGTAATAATTACTGCAGGAAGTGTTTGACTAACTTGAATGTGGCAGGATGGAGGTCATGGAAGGCTTCAGTCCATGGGAACAAAACTGTCTGCATTGTGGTCGGTGAGGGAAGCATATATGCCAAAATGTACAGCTGTTTTTCCATATCACTGTTGCACTATTATTTACATAAGAGATCGCCTGCCAAGGGTAGCTCAATGTCTGACCAGTATACCAAAGCCTTTAGATTTTATATGTGCCGTACATCACATGTATGCTTCCCATGTAAGACGTAAAGGCATAAAGGTGAAGTACAGATGCAAACACTCAGAACTTCTTTGCCGCCAGTCCTAACTTCCTTGTCGAATGTCGGTCTGAATGCCTTTCTGCTGTGCTAGTTAATAAGCCATCTTTGGATAAGTGCCCCTTTGTGGTTTCTTTATCTTTTTTTTAATTGTATTGTATTTGTGTTCATGCCATCTAAAAAGGGAAAATGTCAATGTGGGTAGCAGATTCCCTATAACGACTGTCCTACCCATTGTCTTTTTTTGCTTAGGCTGTTTCTATGACCATATACACTGCTCCATCTGTCAAGCATTTGTCTCCAAGATCCTAGATAGTGACTTGTCTTCCTTATCCATGTCCCTTGAGAACCAATGACGTAAGCTGTTGGCCGGGGGGGGGGGTGTCAGCCGTCTGCCAAGAAGGCCAAAAATGCCCCTGTTGTTAAAGAACCCCAACTTGAATTGCAGGATTTTACTCGGGGTCTATTTAATGCTTTAATTGCCTTGAAGCCTACTTGAGGAGTATCTGTCCCTGTTCCTCCATGATCTTCCACCCCTGTTAAGAGGCCTAGGGAACTGGATTCCTCAGATGAGGACTTGGACTCTGGGGAAGAATACCTAGCTTACTCCTCTCATATTCCATCCCCTGTAGACTGTGGTTCTGAGGAAGAGGATTCTTTAAACCCTGACTCTCCTTTGGAAGAATTATCCTTTGGGGATACTATTGCTTGTATAATGGAGTAGTTTAAATGGTATTGCTCCCAGGTTTCTGACATTCTAAAAATATGTTAATGAGCTTTTACAGCCATCTGCTGTTCCTCCTGTTTTGGCAGTCCTTTTGGACACTGTTTCTGCTGCCTGTATGGCTCCTGATTCTCACACCCCCCTGCTCCTAAGATGCCTGATAAGTTCTACAAGGTGGCTGAAGATTGCAAATTTTTGTTCAAGTGCTCTTTTGTTAGATTCCTCGGTGCTTTGTTTTCAATGATAAGCTTTTGCAGTATACCAAGCTCCTTGATTCAGATGAGGATCATAGAGTTATGGAGAGGTTGGGTAAAAGTGTGCACTGCTGCCATCTTGTGTTTAAGGGCTATTAATTACCAAAGCCACATGACCAGGTATGTAAAGCCCTTCTTTCTTGGGTAGCTTCGGTGGTCTCTGACCTTCCTGATTCTGATAAGAAGGCTTCAGCTCTTTCCTTTCTTGGATCCACTTCCCAGGTCGCCCATCACTCCATAAAATGCAGTTATGGTGCTGCTGATGCTTCTTCCAGGGCTGCTGCTTTTGGTTCTGTGATTAGACTGTTCTTGGCTACATCTACAGACTTTACCTGATAATATTAAAGCACACTTTTGGATGCCCCCCCCCCCCCCCGATAATATAAATCTTTTTGGGGCAGCTGTTGCTGACCTGTTTCCTTCAGGATAAGGGTAAGGACTTGCAGGAACTTGAAACATATTTTTGTCTCCTATCCCTAAATTTTAGAGGAATCACACTTCTGGGTCTGCCTTTGTCTGCAGACAGATGCACCCACCTCCCAAGGGTAAGAAGGGATCTAGGTGTATTCCTCCTGTTAAATCCAGTCACTCCTTTGTCTCAGAAGCCTTCATTTCAGGACAAGCTTGTCTACATTTGACATTTGTCTGCCTCTTCCTCTTGGCCAGGTCCCCCTTTATTTGCACCTTTCTCTGTCCCTTCCAAACTGGTATCAAATCACCTCAGACTCCCGGGTGCTGTCATTTGTCAGGGGTATTTCATGGTTTGTAATTTCCACCCCCCTTCTCTGGGCGTTGAACAACTTCCTTGTTTTCCGGAGGTTTTGCAGTCCCTTTGGATTGAGGCACCATTTCAGTCTTTTCCACGCTCCAAGTTAACTGGGGTTTTACTCCAGAATGTTTTTTGTTTCTCAAACGGGGAGGGTATGTGGAGACACATTCTGGATCTCTCTCTGCTTAACACCTTTCTCAAGGTTCCTTCTTTCCAAATGCTGTCTGTTCAGACTTTTTCTTCTCTTCTTCCCCAGACCTACATGGTTTCCCTAGACTTCAAGGATGCCTACCCTCACATCCCCATTCAGCCTCTGTTTCTTCCTCTTGTTTTCAGTTCTTTGCTTTGCCCTTTCTACTGCCCCACACACCTTCACCAAATGCATTGCTCCTGTCATTGTCTTTTGCAAACTTCAATGGATACAGATTTTCCCCTGTCTGGACAACCTTCTCATTCAGGTTTTCTCTCCCAGCAGTCTGTTGTGGGATCTCCAGTTAACCATAAAACTCAACAAATCTTTCTTGACACCCTCCCAGGATCATATTTTCCTGGTTTGCTGGCTTTAGACTCGTCACATGTTGACTTCTCTTCCTGCTGCATAGGTTTTCTGACTACCTTTTTCCAGTCTCTACTTTATCTGTCCTCTTTTTTTGGCCAGGGAGTTTCTCCAAGTTCTGACGTTTATGGCCTCAACTGTTCCTATGCTTTCCCTTGCCACGCTTCATATGAGGAAACTACAGTGGTACCTAAAATGAGTGTGGCTTCAACACTGCCACCCTCTGGAGTCCCCTGTTCCTTCTCTTATTTGTCTCAAACTCCAAGTTTCAGGGGTGCATTCATCAACTCTGTCAGTCCAGGGCATCCCTTCCAGCTCCAGTTCCATCTCAAGAACTGTACACAGATGCTTCGGACTTGGGGTGGTGAGCCTGTTGTGACTTTCTGAATGCTCAGGTTCTCTGGCCTCCACATCTGAGGCCAGATTATAACAAAGTAAAAGAGATGAAAACTTTAAAGCTTTTCATCCTTTTTTCCACCCAGACTCAATACCACTGTGTTGTGGTGCATCAGCAAGCAGGCGGGCACAAGGTCCTATCTTCGCATATTACCCTTCAATCATGGAATCTATCTATCCAGTATCCAGTGACTCCAGGTGGTCTACATTACTTCAAAGTATAATGTAGTGGCAGACTCCTTAAGCAGGTTCAGCTTACAGGCTCATGAATGGATGCTTCACAAAGATGTTTTTCTGGACATAGTCCATCAGTGGGGTATTCCTCTGGTAGATCTTTTTGCCTCCCTTCTGAGCAAACAACCTTTCTGTTCCATAGTGCCAAGTCATCTGGCTTGGAAAGTAGATGGCGTGTCTTTTTCCTTGAATGGGAATGTTTCTATACCCCCCCCCCCTTTCTGTGTTGTCGAGATTTGCACAGAATCAGGCAGGACTCTCCCAAGATCTTGTTGGTAACTCCCTTTTGACCCAGACAGCATAGGTTCACCCTTTATCACTTGGCTAGGGGCCATCACCACAAGTTACCTCACTAGGTGGATCTTAGAGAAGACAAGAAGTCTCTTATCCATTCTCACCTGTCAACCCTTCAAATGACACTTTGAGTGATTAGATTTTGATTCTTTTTTGGCAGCTCTTTTCTGAGGAAGTGCTGTGGGATTTGCAGGAAGCCAGAAAACACACATGTCCAAATGGAAGAGATTTTCTGTCTGGTGCCTCTCTTGCCTTCAGCATCCCCTATTGGTGGGGGTTCCTCTGGTTTCTTTTATTTGTGTTACCTGCTCCATGCTGGGTTGGCATATTCTTCCATTAAAGTTAAGCAGTTTCTGCTCGTCTGCCCTTAAATCCTCCTTTGGCCTTTCGTTTTTGGGTCAAGCAGTTTCTTAAAGGTGTCCTTCAAATCCAGCATCGCAGAAAGCCTATTCCACCTTGTACTTGAAAAATTGACTCAGGCTCCATTTAAAGCTGTTAGTTTCAGCTTCTTTGCAACATTGTACTTAGAAGAAATTCTTTTGTTGGCTCTCGCTTCAGTCAAGCAAGTGTCTTAACGTTAGGCTTTCCTGGCCATTCCTTCTTTTTTAGTTTTTCATAGGGACAGGGTGTCTGTCTGGACTAATCCTCCATTTATGTCCAAGGCAGTTAATGAGTTGTCCCTGAATCAGGCTAGTCACCTTTCATTTTTCCTTCTGCACAGTCTGCTAGTGAGAAGGTTCTTCACACCCTGGATCTGCATAGACAGCTCCAGTATTATCTGAATAAAACAAAGGCAATTTGTAAGTCTGAGCTGCTTTTTTTGTTTCTTTTCATTCCGGGACTTTGGGTTTGTTTGTTTCCAAGCAAACCATGTCCTTCTGGATTTCTAAAGACATTTCTGTTTGCTATTCCTTTCACGGAAAATACCTTTCTGTGTAAAGGCTCATTCTGCTAGGATGGTTGCCTCCTGTGGTGCCTTTTTCACGGGTTTGGATACCAGTTCCATCCTTGAGGCCTCTACTTGGTCCTCTGTTCATACTTTCATTAAACATTATATATTGGATGCTGTTTCCAGGTCCAGGCCTGTTTTTGCCAGGGATATTTTACATGGATTTTTTTTGAGTGCCGTTCCTGTGACTTGCTCCTCCCAGCCTTCTTCTTAGCTCTTGCACTCTCCCTTATGTAAAGAATACTGCAGCAGTGCTATGGAAGGACATAGTACAGTTGTGTGAAGCATTACCCTAACAGTAGGTGCACTTCTCTTCAGTGGAGCAGTATTCGGTCAGTCACTCCTCCCTAGCTCTTGTCCTTGGTGTGAAGCATTACCCTAACAGTAGATGCACTTCTCTTCAGTGGAGCAGTATTCGGTCAGTCACTCCTCCCTAGCTCTTGTCCTTGGTGGGAAGCATTACCCTAACAGTAGGTGCACTTCTCTTCAGTGGAGCAGTATTCGGTCAGTCACTCCTCCCTAGCTCTTGTCCTTGGTGTGAAACATTACCCTAACAGTAGATGCACTTCTCTTCAGTGGAGCAGTATTCGGTCAGTCACTCCTCCGTAGCTCTTGTCCTTGGTGTGAAGCATTACCCTAACAGTAGATGCACTTCTCTTCAGTGGAGCAGTATTCGGTCAGTCACTCCTCCCTAGCTCTTGTCCTTGGTGTGAAGCATTACCCTAACAGTAGATGCACTTCTCTTCAGTGGAGCAGTATTCGGTCAGTCACTCCTCCCTAGCTCTTGTCCTTGGTGTGAAGCATTACCCTAACAGTAGGTGCACTTCTCTTCAGTGGAGCAGTATTCGGTCAGTCACTCCTCCGTAGCTCTTGTCCTTGGTGTGAAACATTACCCTAACAGTAGATGCACTTCTCTTCAGTGGAGCGGTATTCGGTCAGTCACTCCTCCCTAGCTCTTGTCCTTGGTGTGAAGCATTACCCTAACAGTAGATGCACTTCTCTTCAGTGGAGCAGTATTCGGTCAGTCACTCCTCCGTAGCTCTTGTCCTTGGTGTGAAACATTACCCTAACAGTAGATGCACTTCTCTTCAGTGGAGCGGTATTCGGTCAGTCACTCCTCCCTAGCTCTTGTCCTTGGTGTGAAGCATTACCCTAACAGTAGGTGCACTTCTCTTCAGTGGAGCAGTATTCGGTCAGTCACTCCTCCCTAGCTCTTGTCCTTGGTGTGAAGCATTACCCTAACAGTAGATGCACTTCTCTTCAGTGGAGCAGTATTCGGTCAGTCACTCCTCCCTAGCTCTTGTCCTTGGTGTGAAGCATTACCCTAACAGTAGGTGCACTTCTCTTCAGTGGAGCAGTATTCGGTCAGTCACTCCTCCGTAGCTCTTGTCCTTGGTGTGAAACATTACCCTAACAGTAGATGCACTTCTCTTCAGTGGAGCAGTATTCGGTCAGTCACTCCTCCCTAGCTCTTGTCCTTGGTGTGAAGCATTACCCTAACAGTAGATGCACTTCTCTTCAGTGGAGCAGTATTCGGTCAGTCACTCCTCCCTAGCACTTGTCCTTGGTGTGAAGCATTACCCTAACAGTAGATGCACTTCTCTTCAGTGGAGCAGTATTCGGTCAGTCACTCCTCCCTAGCTCTTGTCCTTGGTGTGAAGCATTACCCTAACAGTAGATGCACTTCTCTTCAGTGGAGCAGTATTCGGTCAGTCACTCCTCCGTAGCTCTTGTCCTTGGTGTGAAACATTACCCTAACAGTAGGTGCACTTCTCTTCAGTGGAGCAGTATTCGGTCAGTCACTCCTCCGTAGCTCTTGTCCTTGGTGTGAAGCATTACCCTAACAGTAGGTGCACTTCTCTTCAGTGGAGCAGTATTCGGTCAGTCACTCCTCCGTAGCTCTTGTCCTTGGTGTGAAACATTACCCTAACAGTAGATGCACTTCTCTTCAGTGGAGCAGTATTCGGTCAGTCACTCCTCCCTAGCTCTTGTCCTTGGTGGGAAGCATTACCCTAACAGTAGATGCACTTCTCTTCAGTTGAGCAGTATTCGGTCAGTCACTCCTCCCTAGCTCTTGTCCTTGGTGTGAAGCATTACCCTAACAGTAGATGCACTTCTCTTCAGTGGAGCAGTATTCGGTCAGTCACTCCTCCCTAGCTCTTGTCCTTGGTGTGAAGCATTACCCTAACAGTAGATGCACTTCTCTTCAGTGGAGCAGTATTCGGTCAGTCACTCCTCCCTAGCTCTTGTCCTTGGTGTGAAGCATTACCCTAACAGTAGATGCACTTCTCTTCAGTGGAGCAGTATTCGGTCAGTCACTCCTCCCTAGCTCTTGTCCTTGGTGTGAAGCATTACCCTAACAGTAGATGCACTTCTCTTCAGTGGAGCAGTATTCGGTCAGTCACTCCTCCCTAGCTCTTGTTCTTGCTTTTGTTGCCCTCCTGGCCGAGGAGCCCTTTCTTTCTTTTTCCTTCTGGGTGTCCATGTTCTCCTTTGTCCCTGAGGATATTCTTTTCCTCCTGGGGCAATTCAGTTCTCGGTGGTTGTCTGTACATCACCTTTATGCCCTACGTCTTACATGGGGGAACATGCATGTGATGTATGGTAGCTATGAAATCTAAAGTGTTCAGTATACTGTCTGGACATTGGGCTGTTCTTGGCAGGAGGTCCGTTATGTAAAGAATACTACAGCAGTGATCTGGAAGGATCTACAGTTATGGTCCGATTTTACACAACTGTGTTTTCTGCAGTCTTGGTGTGAGTGCTTTCTGCACTGGCTCTCAGTGTAGCTGTGGGTAGGTGCTGGGCATGTTTGACCCCCCCCCCCCCGTCATGTATACCTTATTTTTCCATATGCTGATGCCTGCAGCACTGACAGAGAAGGTGGGAATTGTATGAGGTCATCACTTGTCACTATCTGTCACATACCTCAGCAATGGATGTGAAAGCGGTAGAGCGTGATTCAATCAGAGTATCACTGCTAGCTTACAACACCCCATGTGACCCGCCCCTGCTACCCTAGCCCCCCTCCTGAAACTCATTGCTGAAACTACTTTAGCTGCCTGTGATAGTAGGTTATGTTGCCTCTGAGGCAGTAGGCCAGCATTGCAAAGACACTAACAAGATTAGAATTGGGCTGTTTGCAACACAACTCCATATAGTGGATGTAGAAATCCACGCGTGGGGTGGGTATGAGGGTAGATATCTGTAGTTCTCTACGATGGGACACTTGTCTGTCCTTTGCTGTGTTTTAGAAACTGTATCCTTAATCATCGACCTCTGGACTCTGACAGTTGCTGTGTTTACTTAGTCTGTGTGCTGTAACCTCTTTTTCAGACATTTGGCTCTATTTGTCCTTGTTTCTGGGTTTGCATACGGGGGCTTTTGTCACTGGTAAATACAGACTGCATGAACTCTAGTCATTTCAGTACCTGTATACCAGCCTGCCTATTTCGCTGACTTTTCTTTTTGCTGTCCACAGGTGTGAAACATCAGATCAGAGTGCACATGGCATATGGGCTGAGCTGTCCGGTCCTTGGTGACCACAAGTACTCTCACTGGAACAAACTTGCCCCTCAGGTAAGTGTTTGTGTGGGGTACTGAGTGGATTAATTGTGCTGAAGCACTTTGTTGTTACCTGTAAATGACCATAATTGACTGTGCTGTGGAACAGCAACCTGTTCAGTAGCCGATTACCACTGATGACAGGGGTACTAGCTGCCATGAAAGTTTGCTGAGGGTTAGGGCTAGTTATACATAATTGAGCTGATGACCTGCATTGAAAAATTACATCTGGGAAGGGATCAGGATTGGGAGGGGAGTAAGCAAAGACTGCAGGGGCACAAATAAAAGCTGCATTTTGTAGTCTGTGCTTTTTGGCAGCCAGAGCACAATCATCTGCAAAGTGGAGAATTGAGTACTGCTGTCTAAAGTGGAACATAGTGATACGTCTCTCCCCTGCCATAGGTATGATTGAGAGGAAGTTTGAGTGTCATGCACACAGTCTATAGTGAAACATGACTGTCTGTCCAGCCCTACCCTTGTGTGTGTATGTGCGTGTGGGGAGGGGGATGACAGTTGGAAAAATTAGTGTTGCTTAGTGCAGCAGTGTCCAGTCGAGCATGGTGCCAGAGTTCCAGCCCGGATGATGGAGTTGTGTGTTGATCTAATAGCAACATGTGCTGCAGCATGCAGTGGCGCATGAAGGTGTCTCACGCTGTGACCTGTCAGGGTGCAGTTTGAGTAATGTTGAATACTTGTGGGGTATTTTAATGTGTTCAGTGCATGGCAGTGCCCTCCAACTAGAATCTTCTGTCATTAGTTTTGTCTCTGTTGCACCACTGGATGCAAGACCTTGGTAGGGATGGCTGATAGGGAATGTTTGTGTGTATGTTTTGGGGTGGGGAGTATGTATCCAATCATATCGGTATTGTTCTACAGAGTAACCCATTTGGCTACTCAAATGAGGAGTCTGTAAAACTACCATTAAACAGGATAAAAGGTTCAAAGGTACAGTGGGTAACAGGAAAGAAATTCATTATGCATTGCAAGTGACTGAGTGGGTCACACTCGTCTTTTGTTAACCAGGTAAGTAGATTGATTTGAGGAGCCTTTTTAGCCATGACCTGGGTTAAAATAGATTAAAAGCACTACACACACACACACACACACACACACACACACACACACACACACACACACACACACACACACACACACACACAACAAAAAATGTAAAACTGTACAATGTGGTAAACTGAGTTATACATTTTACAAAATGTACAAAACAAAATATAGGAGTCAAAAACAGAATTGTACATCCTTCAGAGTTTGCAGAGGCATTTAGACATATTATACAAAGGGATAAGTAAGAACTTTATGTACAAATCATGAGAGAAACAAGAGATGCATGTTGGAACACATGTCCAATTTTAAGACAGCATATGTAACATAAGAAAGAAGAGGGTTGTACCACTAGGAGGGGAAAAAAAGGGGGTTAAGAAGCCCATTGCTTTAGATAAAGACAGTAGGAAACCAATGAAGGAGCCAACCTGTAACCCTGAATCAGATGCATTTGTTTTCTTTGACAATATAAACATGAAGAGATCTCAAGTAGCCAAGTGGATTGTTCTCTGACAGTGCCAGTGTGCCTGGTTGCCTACTCTTGACAAAGGTGTAAGAGTCTGTTGTGTAGTGGCTTATCTAATTTGAAAGTCCTGAACGTAATGTGTGAGTGGGTCATGCTGTGCATACCTTCTGTTATCTGATTGGCTGAGGAGATGATGTTTGGTAATTTTTACTGCTTCATTCTCACAGAAATGTCAAATCACTCACTAACCCTCTGTTAAACTGGACACATTTCTGAATAGGTATAGGCTAGTTTTCTGGAAATTAAGATTTTATATAACATAAATTAAGGTTTTATTTTATTTTATTTTATAATGCATGCTATGTTCATGTAAAGTTGTTGGTCTTCCCGATTGTGACTAAAAGGGTCTTGTACCCAACTCACTCACCTGGTTAACAAACAGAAATAAAATTAATCATTTGTATCCCTTTCTTGTCTTCTGCCCAACCCATCTTTACAGAAACTTTCAGAGGGTACGCTGAAGAAGCTGGGATTGAACCAGGCCAAAGCCCGTTACTTGCCTCTCCATCTCCATGCACGCCAGCTGACCTTGCCTGGGGTGGAAGGTCAACCAGAGATCAACCTCGTCTGCAAATTGCCAAAGTTCTTCACCAGTAGTTTAAAGAGATTGTTTTTGGAAGTTCCTAAAGGGGATGACAAAGCTTAAAGGCTATTCAGGTTTCTGCACTTGGAATAATGCAGGGTTTGTAATAAATCTGGGAAAGGACAGTTATCCCTTTGAAAAGCACACTTGGGTGGCTTGTTTACCATCTGCAAGTATTCAGATGGAATTGAGTGATATGAGGATATGGAATCTGTCGCTGACTGTTACACTGAAACATATTTGGTTGAGACTGCCGTAACAAATAGGACTTGTAATTGATGCATCCTGAAAATAAACTGTTATGTTGATCAAATCTCCCACAATCCTCTCTATACAGGTAGAGACTAGTAATACAGCCTGCCTAGTACAGCAAACTCCAGGTGTCTCCCACAATCCTCTCTATACAGGTAGAGACTAGTAATACAGCCTGCCTAGTACAGCAAACTCCAGGTGTAAAACTTTGCTGAGAGTGATCTTAGAATTTCAGCGAAGCTCTGTTCAGTGTACTATTTCAGATCAAATAGTATTGTTTTAGTGAAGCTCTATTTGGTGAAGTAGTCCAGACTAAGTAGGATTCGATACATCTGTCACTGACAGAGTGTGAGATTAAGTCGATGGAATCGGCCTGAACTCTAGTCTGTGAATGAACAATCTTCAACATTAAGGGAGTAAACATTTACTGAGAGAGAGAGACATTTCTCGTCGACATTTAAGCAAGAGTCCTTTTTGTTTTAATGAAAATGTTAGGCATAGCGCAGTTTACTCCTTTATAATTCTTCACAGTAATGAATTTTGGCTAGAGGCTTCCTGGTGCTGAGTGTGGAGTACAGCAGATTTAGTCTGGCGTTTGTTTTTGTGTAGTAAACAGACAGCGTCTATGATACTTTAGCTGCGTTTTCTGTTCAGTAGAGTATTTTACCAACTGTCGGCCATCTCAGGTTTACATTTTTTTCTATCAAAACTGAAATCTGTTTTTGAGGGTGATAACAATATGGTTAACATGGTGAGAATAACATCTGTTGATGTTGTTAGGAAATGTACATTTCAATGTATTTTGCACTCTAATGGCTTTGTTTCTGTGTTCTGAGAGTTAGAAGAGCTCAAGGTAACTAAAGGCTTTACTTTGCTCATTAGCATAAAACAGTGTCTCTTGGTTTGAATAATTTCAACAAAGTGAAGTCGGTACCATTTGTTTTGAGCAGGATAAGATTTCTTCCTAATTTCCAGCAGGTCTGAATTCTGGGTTATTTTTCTTAAGTTAGTTTTCCATTTCAAGTATACTCACAGCCCTGTACAAGCCAGGCTTCACACTTGACTTAGCATTACAAACAGGTTGGAAACATTCGTCATACATGCAGCAGTCTCCCTTCTGTCTACATATTGATGAGGAAAAAAAAACACTTCTTGTTGATCTAAGCAGTTTGTGGCTCTTAGGCTCATCTTCCTTTCTTCAAAGCCAATCCAGCAGACTCGCCTAACTTCTTTTTAACTTCCACAATAACAAGTTGCACAAAATATTTCAGATGCTATACAGATGTCCTCCCATTGTTGTCTTGTAAATTGTTTTGCTAGTCTCTCTTCCCAATCTTTAACTCCATCTGATCCTTATAGCGATGCAGTATTTTGTATACCATACTAATTATCCCCTTTTCAACAGCAGGTTCTGTACTAGATTCAACTAAAAACTCTACCAGAGCAAGTCTTTCAATTAGGACTCCCCTGTCACTTTGTTTGCCTGTACTTTGCCTTTCCTATCAGGGACTGTTATCAAGTCTGTAACCTGCAGTTTAAACTTCTTCTTGGCCTCTTCCCTTTATCACCTTTCCATCTGTAGTTATTTGCTCCCAGTACCTTGGCTCCTTTGCCAGTTTTCTTCAGTAAATTCTAGCTCCTTCTTGCCTTTTCTCTGCACTTCTACCTGCAGTCATCCTGTTGGCAAAACCAACTTTTCTTCATTCATATTTTGGCTTGGTTCTTAAATACATTCTGCAACTGTATAATATCCTGTATGGTGATGGTTATTCTTAAGGATCTGCATTCAAAACCCACGCTTTCCTTATTTATTCCACACACGCCCTGCTTCATCATCATCCCTTTTCCACTTTGAATTATAACCTTCTGCTTATGTTATGTATATGAGCCTTAATTGTGTAGCTCTAAAATATCCCTTCCAATCAGATAATCTTAAACAACATTGTTCTGTTGGAAGGATCAATGTATCCTCCTTGGCGCTTGCCTTCTTCCCTTCCAAGATAAATTCCTTAAACTCTTTTTAATAATTACTATCCACAACAACTGTGGTTGATGATAAAAATGTCTGAGCTGTATATAAAAAGAAAGGCCCTAATCATTTTCACTGCTTGTGCCTTATTATCCTTATTCATCAACGAGCTTCCAGTTTCAGGTTTTGTGTTATCTTTAGTTTAGTCTTTCCCACATATTTAGCTGCCATAGCAGATGCCTTTTTAACCCATACTGCTAAATACTTCATCTTATGTTCCCT
This sequence comes from Protopterus annectens, assembly GCF_019279795.1. Lineage (NCBI taxonomy): Eukaryota > Metazoa > Chordata > Ceratodontiformes > Protopteridae > Protopterus > Protopterus annectens. The sequence goes on along the minus strand of NC_056744.1, from coordinate 1,790,955,226 downwards.
TAAAAATGGGTATTGATGGAACAAGTCATGACTCTGTACATAACATGGCTACAACCTTTGTTCTGTCTTCATTAATTTTATGTCCTGAACAGACATAAAATCATCTCAAAATGTTCCACAACACTGACATGTCCTTTTCTAAATTTATCAGGTACAAAATAATAATGTTTGCAGATGAAGCCAACTTTTTTTGATTACCTTACCAAATGTATCCTTGAATTTCTGAGTCCCTTATTTTCTTTACCTGTGGCTCTAAATTCAAAGCAAAGGGGGAAGAGGACACCCCTGCCTGGTTGTGTTCAGACCCAAATTATGGCAGAAGAGCCCTCCCACTATAATCCTCATCTCTGACCCTTCATGTTGCTGTTGTTGTGTCTTTCGGCTTTTCCCGGTTAGGGGTCGCCACAGCGGAACTCCAGTCCACTAATGATTGGCAGTAAATTTTTACGTGCCGACTTGCCAGCCCTGACACGCAACCTTCAACGAAGGTACGCCCATTCACGTATGTCTCCACACAGAAGATGCTCTAGCTGAGAATCGAACAGGACAACGTCTTACTGAGAGGCGACAACGCTACCGCAGCACCACCACCGCAGTATCTCTGACCCTTCATATATCCCCCTAATTAACCTTATTTTTCTATCAGGGAATCCAAATGCTTCCATTGCCCTAGTCATAAAATCCCAGCTTTCTGTGCATTGACCCACCAACAACATTTTCTTAAAGTTCGCTTTCCTCTGGATCATCGTCTGTTAATGTCAAATGCTTTTCCTCTACTCCACAAAATTATATTGGTCCATATCTATCAATTTTGGCAACACCTTTGCCATTCTTTTAGCTGGTATAGAGATAAACGTTCAATAGTCATGGTTTAAAATTGAAATGGGCCTATTTGAGGCTGGGTCTTTTACCTCTTTAGTTAATATAGCTGCCACAGCTTTCTTCCAAGATGCTGGCGCTTCCTGTCCTTTTAAAATACTATTGAACAAAATCTTCCTGATCTCCTAACTTCGAAACATCCATAAGAATACCATCTATTCCTGGATACTTCCCTGCAGATTGTTTATACATCACTGTTTTTATCTCATCTCGTTTTCTCCTAAGTATTAGTTGTTGAGCCTCATCTTCCTGTAATCTTGGCACAATTAAGTCTTCCTTAAATATTTCCATTTGTGCTCTTTCTTTGTTTTTAGCATTCCTATGCTTCGTACAGATTTTCATAAAAATACTGCTGTGGGATCTCTGGTTATTTGTCTTGTTATGGGTTCCCCAAGTTTGACAACAACACTTTCCACTTTCTGTTGCCTAAGTTGTTGTGTTAAAAGTATTCGTGCTGTGGAGTTATCAAATTGCTTAACAGCAGTCTTCCTAAACGCCTGCATATTATCCAGATATTCCCTTATTTTCTCTTCAGCATTCCGTAATTGTTCCTTTTCTAGTTCTGTGAGATTCCTCTTATTCTGCAAAACGTTGCCCTTTGTCGGCCCCTGTAAGCAATTCCCATTGTTTCTTAACCATGTCTCTTTCTCTCGTATTTCTACCCTTTTCATTTTCACTCAGTGGTTACTACTCCTGAAGATATTTCCATTTTCTCTAATAACTCCTGAATGAATTAATTCTTCCATTCCTCTCATTTTCAGCAGGTAGGTGGGGAAGCACCAGTGTCTCATTTTTACTTCATTACTCTGAATTTTTATCATAGTTTTTAATTGGTGCATGATATGAAATGGTTATTGGATGTGGCAAGAGCTTTCAATTAAATGCACATGTTCTTGTGGAATATTATTTCTCTCTAGTTTAGCCCTGTTATACCTTGGGGAATAATATGTAAATTCTGTCCAAGTTCCAGTTACTGAATTCATGTCTTCTCTACTAAATATTTTTATAAAACATTTTAGATGTCTACCTGCTTTTGTTACATTTCCCTCTAGGTCCCCCTGATTCATCCTTACTACTGCAAGTCATGTTCTAGTCCCCAAGCATAAGTAATATTCCCTGCTGAAATCCGACTATTTATCCCCAAATTTTCTTACGCTCCATAACAGCAGTTTTTGTGGAATATAAATACATGCCAAAGTAATCATGCCTTGCAAATATCCTGTTACTACCACAAATCTGCCATTATCTTTTTTTCCTGTTCTGTCACTATTGGTGACTGTCTAGCAATCCAGTTCTTACTGTGCTTTTCCTGGAAAGCCTCTGATATTCTGCCGGGTATCTACTCTGAAATCCTTTTTGTCAAATTTACAAGCTCATTTTAAATTTGTGTCATGCAGCATTGCTATTTCTACTCTGAATTTCTTAATATAATTAGTTACTCTTTCATTTTCTTTTGTAGTAACTAGTGAAGGCTATTTAAAGTCCAGTATACTATGGTTGGAGTAGCCATTATGATAAAAAGCTGTTTTTCCCATCTATTACACATGACAGTGTTTTTTGAATATGTATTTCCTTCCAGCTTTTGTCTTACATGCACACACACTTTGGCAGGCTGATATTTTATGCATTTGTTTCTTCTCCTCTCCAGTTGAACCTGTCACATTTCTCAAGACTTTCTGTTTTAATGAAAATCCTCAAACGAAAAACTAAATACATTTTAAAAAATACACAACTGTGTACATTTTTAACAAGTTAAGGAATCTTTGTAAATTTGACTCTGAGGAGAATGTACAGAGTTCTCCTGGCTAACTGCTTACAGCTGCAGACTTATCTGTCACTGAGAACATTTGCTAGTGTAAAAAAGCAAGCTAATGGCTTCGCAGATGCAAGATTTGCATTTTTCATGACATTTCTTAACATTCTTTCTCAAGCCTCTTTGCTTACAAAAAAACTGTTCATAGTTTAAGCCAAAGATGTTAGTCTAGACATCAACCCTTGTGAAAACGAGGGATATTATCATCTTAGTTCTACATATAATCAGTATACTTTGCACCCCACCCCTACCCCAGCAGTCCTGATCTCAACATTATATTAATTTAAATTTGCTTCTGTTTAGCCTTTTTTTTCTTGTTTACACTAAATATCCATATTTTTGCAAATAAAATGTTTAAAATATCTTTAGCACATGCAAGAGTCATTTACAAGACTACCCACACACATTTTAGATACCACTGACTGCACACTGTACCAAACTGCTTTACGATGCAACATGCAGTTTGTCATGAAATTTTCATATAAATACTAATGAGAACAAAAACTGTGCTGTTACTCTTATCCTTCTAAACATTAAAGACATAATGTGGGGGATGTGCTTTATAGTGTATCCACAAGTGTAACAAAGTCGACAAAAGTCCAGTCTTTTCTCAGCCACTTTTATTTACAAAGCCGTATTTCACCAATATGACTGATGCTTTATAATCGTACAGTGTGCAGGTGGTCTTCTGATCATATCCATCTTCCATCACTCGACTCTTGTGCAAGTCCATGGTACTCGTGATTTTTCTAGTCAACTCCTGTGCTTTTTTTTCTCTCTCTCTCAAGCATTTTCCTTCGGAACATTGGAAAAGGTTTCACAGGCAAGTCTCTCTATGAGCTTTATTATCAGATGAACGAGAAGCAGAGTCCCCTTCTTCTTGATGGCTCACTTTTTGTTGGACAAACTTTTGTATTTCTTCCTTGCCCTTTTCAGCATAAAGTCTTTGATCCTCCATGAAAAAAAATACTGTAAAGACAACTGGATGCAACAGCCTGAATCTCGCACCTACCTCGCAACATTCCTTGATTGCTGGGATGTTTGCCTCTCTTCTGCCTGATGAACAGTGAATAATCATTTTCCACAAATATTCTGCTGTCTCTAGTTTTTAATACTTTGCCCTTCAGCTACAGTTTTGTCAGAATCAAATCTTTCTGCTGGTAGGATTGCATTTTTACTAATATAGGTACTGGCTGCTTTCTCATGGCCATGTTTGGAGTATACACATGATGTGCCCTTTCAGTTAACAAATCCTGTTGTGGCACACCAGTCCAGTTACTTATTTGTACTTTCATAAAATTAATGCAGTCTGTTCCTTCTAGTATCTCTTGTACAGCAGAAAATTTCAGGTTTACTCAGTGTGTTGTGTCTTCTAACACTTTTTTAAAACAGCTCTGCTTGAGAAGCCTCATACTGAGCCAGACTTTTCTTCATTTCAGCCTTTGATTGTTTGCAGTTTTATCAGTCCCTCTGAACAGCTAGTTAAACTTCTTTCATTGTCTAGTCTTTTGTTATTTAAGTTGACATGTTCCTTTAATTCATTTATTTGAATCACCTCTGAGTACATTTGATTTATGGTTTCCTCTAAATTACTGGAATCTGTCTCTGTAATCAGAGATGAAGCTAGAACAGATTTTTGCTGAACAGCTGTAGAATTCTTCCCAGACAGTGCTTTCTCTTTACCTTTTTCTGGTTGATTTTTTTCAGGCTTAACACATTTCATCTTTGCTGGCATCTGGCAACCCTGTGTAACCCAGATGTTCATCATCCCTACTGTTGCAGTAGTCTTGGGCTGTGTGTGTTTTTTGCACAGGAAACAACTGGCCAGCTTCAGAAAGTTTTGGGTCCCTCCCACACTTCAATTCTGACCTGCTGATTGGACAGCCCTGAGGGGGGAAATAAGCATTCAGAGTGGATAATCGTCAGTACTTCTTTTGCCGCCTTATGGCTTCTCCATCAGCATATGGCATTTCAGCACTTTTTGTCTGACAGAAGTCCCTGCTGGGGATCCCTTCCACACATACATTTATTGGCCTTTCACTGCCTGTTAAGTTTTATTTCCCAGGATAGCTTTGTGGTAAGCTGGAGCTAAAAGATCTCCAAACTTCTGTGTCTGGGTCTCAGTGTCATTTCTCTGCATCAAGTCTGCTTGCATGGGTCTTGAACTGCCATTGCTTATAGCAAACTGAAGGGCATTCTTTTTTTCTTCCATAGCAGGACATCTCTCTTATCTTTGCAGAGTCTTCTCCCAGATGTCAAGAGTCCTTAACATTGATTTCAACTCTTCTGCCCAGTCTGGTATTCCAGATAAACAGCCAAGTTGTTTCTTTATTATGTCTTATAAACACCACACAAAAAGGTTTTCACATGAAACCAACAACTGCTTTCTTTAGATATTCATGTATCCATCCTGGATTTTAACTGCTCTACTGGAGACTGTGAATATAAACAGTTGTGTCTTCTCCCATCTTGTTCTCAATGTCCACGTTAGTATGTGTCTGCTGACACCTCAGAGTTTCCCCTGGAGAGGGGTATAGTTCTTGTGAGGATAAATGTGTTGGGCTTGTGGCATTTTTTAGACAGTCCAAAAGGACATAATTTCCAAACAGTTGTATTGCACCACAATGTTGTGGTATATCAACAAGCTAGGAGGCATAAGGCTGTATCTTCTTGAGAGTTAACTCTGTGGCATTCTTTAACCCATCAAGTGCATTTGTTTTTGTCAGAGCAAGACACAGTGGCAGACACAGTGCAGAACCAGGACAGACCCTCAAGAATCCAATTTGAACAAGGAGGTTGCCTTGGTAGTGACCCAGCTTTGGGGAATACCTCCTAGAGATTTCTTGGCCTCTCTTCAAAACAAACCTTAAATATATTTTGCATTCCACTCTTTCAGTAGTATCCAGATTAATTCTGAACATTCAGTTCTGTGGTGACCCTATTCTGGCCCAGGCAGCATTGGTTCTCCATGTTTACTCAAAAAGTTTCCTCATGATCTGAAGCTTCTCACACAAGACTGAGAGATTGAGACACCCAGTCTTACACCTCTGTAATTGTATTCTTGTACTGATTTTTTGAGGATGTGCTGCAGGGTATTAAGGGAGGCAAGAAATCCTGATTCTAGAAAATCATACGTTCACATGTGAAAGATACTTCTGGTTGGTGCCTACCAATAACCAGGGCCCTGTCTGGGATTGTACCACTGGTGCTCAAACATTTGCGTGCATTACTAACCTTTGAACTTGACACTACTTTGTCAGGGTGCATTTTTGGCCACTTCAGTATGTCTGCCTGAAGATCATTCTCTCTCTTCAGTGTTTTTCTTAAAACAGTTTCTGATAGAAGTGTCTCACCTGAGATCACCTAGCAAATAGGTTGCTCCTTCCTGGGATCTTAAACTTTCTGCTGGAAAAGTTAACCACATTTCCATCAGAATGTGTTTATTAGGTACATTTAAAGTGCATTACATGGACAACGTCTACTTTTTTGCTTAGTCTGCAAGATTTAGTAGCTGTTTTGGTGGGTTAAAAGTATCTGTCAGTTTAAGAAAGGTTGTAAGAACAAATCCCTCACTCATGCCCAAAGTTATTTCAAGAGTTTTTTGAATCAAGTCTTCAGTCTCTTAGTGTTCTATCCTAATCCTCAGCACTAAGGAGAAGAGATCACTCTGATGTTGGGACTAAAGAAAGGACAACCCAAGTCTAACAGATTTCCACTTGGTTGCCTTTAGGCATCTATATTACATAATCAAAGTTTGAAAAGTTCGAATGTCGTTTGGTCGACACCATATGATCGAACTTTTAAAAGTTCGAAAATGTAATAAAAAAAACAAAACAAAGAAAAACCCTACCTGAATAGTTTAAGCAGGAGGGCAAGCTGCCCTGCACCCCAAACATGGGGGCTGTGCCCCCAACACCCCCCGCTCTTTATAACAACTCTGAGATCGCACTACAGTGCTGAAAAGGGAAATCTTTCCATTCCGCACTGTACAGAGATCTCCATTGAAACGTTTAAAAGTTCGATCATATGATGTCGATCATATGACGTTCGAACTTTTAAGAGTTCAACAGCGTGATATAGACCTGTCTTTAGCTATTGCCTTCTGTTATACCTATCTTATGTACCATTTCCCATTTCCAGACAGTATTAAAGCTTGCTGTCTGTGAACCTTGTGTTCTTTGATGGCATAGTAGAGACGGATACTTGGTCCTCTTTATAGATATATAATATATATATATATATATATATATATATATATATATATATATATATATATATATTTATATATCTGTACAAAGAATTGCATTTTGGATGATTCTTCCATAGATCCAGAATTTGCTTAGCTAGGGCTATTCTTCAGGGTCTTCTGAATCTGGTTGGATTGGCCTGCACTCATGTAGCCTAAAGACTACTACAGCAGTGGGAATAATAAACAGAATGTAGTTGTGTAAGTTGCAGTTGCCATGACAGTAAATGTTAGAATTTGTTATTGCTGCAGTAGCTGCATCCACCCACCATATTCATCCTCAACTAGACAAAAAAGATATAACCCAGCACACCATTAGGCAAAAAAGTGCTGAAGGTGTTTCACTCTGAGTGCAGAACTTCCCTCCTCGAGGCTGTCATCAGTAGTCAGATTGGAGGTGTGGAGGGTAGCCAAAACTTATTGTCTGGTTGTTTCCTGCCCAAGGAGCGATCCATGTAGCCTAATGACTAATGCAGCACTGAGTACTTTGAACATTTACTGTTATAGGCAAGCTTAGCTTTACGCAACTGCACTTCCAGATCATTTCCAGGCAGATCCTCTTTTTGCTTCTGTAAGTATGAACAACTCGGCATACCAGCTGTAGTCCTATAAACTTGTGACTTATAACTTTTTTCATCAAGTAATATATTTCTGTAAATGGAACTGTATTCTCTCCAGCATTAGTGCCTTTTTATAATGACTTCTTAATATGGTAATGGCTCATGCTCAGCATTAAATTGGTCTTCATGAAACTCTTCTTATAGGTTCATAGGTAGGTACTAGGCTATTGGCCCTAGGGCCTATATAAGCCCAGCCAAAAAGGTACCCTGGCTTTCGTCACCCAAGAAAATTATTTACCTGTGCCCCTGTCAAGCAGAGCCACAGAGGTGATCCCCGGGGTGAATTTCTTATTTCCCATCCAATCATCAAGATTTTTCTAGAGTGCTAATGAGGAGCTTTGTTTGAGATAAGTAGGTAGTCTGTTCCAGAGTATGGGAAGTCTCTGGGACAGGAATCTAACCCTCCAGCATGTTCTGTTTATTGTGGTGACAAGGTTTAGGTCCCTAGAGCATGTAGCTCGGAGGGATTGGGATTTCTTTAAGTGGAGCATGTCCAACAGCTCTGGGTCTGACATAGCTTTGTATGTTAGGCAGGGATCGCCTCTGAGTAGGAGATATGCAATGGAGAAAAGCAGGAGTTTTTTGAGACCGTTTGCGTAAGTCATCTGTTTGAGGCTGGTAATCCTCTTTGTGTGGTATTTCTGTGGCCATTCCAGTTGTTGTAGATGTCTTGTGAGGTACATACCAAAAGGGGCGTTGTACTCTATAATGGGTCTAATGAGTGACGAGTTGAGGGGAGCAGTGACCTCTTTTTTTTCCTGGATGAGAAACCTTTTGTGATGAGGTGTGCCACGTAGAAGGATTTCCTGATTACTGTGGCGATGTGATTATCAAAGGAGAGACTACTTGTCCACCTGTGTCCCAAGGTCTCATCACACTTTCGGTGTTAAGTAGACTACCACCTATGTGGTAGCTCATGGGTACAGAGTTTTTACGAAAGGGGATGACAATGTACTTTTTGGCATTGAGCTTGAGGCCATGGCTTTAACACCAGGCATCTGTCTCTGTGAGACCCTTTTGTAGGATGTCCACATCGTTAGTTTCGATTATGGCTCCTAGTTTCCAGTCATCTGCAAACTTAGTTAGCCAAAGACCTTCTGTGTTAGCCTGTACTTCAGAAAAGTAGATACCAAACAGGAGAGGACCCATTGGCAATTCATCTTGTGACATAGGGATTTATACCTAGTTTAGTGAGTTTATCTATAATTCCAGAGTGGGAGATGGTGTCAAAAACTTTGGCAAGATCTACACAGGCTGTGTGAACCACCTTACCCTCGTCTACAGCTTTGGTGACTGCTTCAAAGAAGTCTATCAGGTTTAGGAGACCTGATCTGCTTTTACAAACCCGAACTGGGTGGGGTCCAGAGTTTGGAGATTACCAATGTCTTTGTGTACAAGATCCATGATGATACGTTCCATAGCCTTGCAGACCCGGCTTGTTAGGCTAATGGGGCTGTAGTTCCTGGGGTTCATGGTGGCTCTCTCTTTGTGGAGTGTGTAAACCGTCACTGTGCGCCATTCATTGGGCACAAGGCCTGAGATGAGGCTATGATTGAACATGGTGCTTAGGTGGGGTACCAGTTCATTCTGCAGTTCATGTCGAATGCAGCCTGGGATGTTGTCAGGTCCCATGGATGCTGTGTTCTTGGCTTTGGAAAGAGTTTTTTTTACCTGTGCAGTCGTGATTTCAGGAACTTTGCATTCTTCCATTATAGAGATGGGCCCTTTAGGGGGTGAGAGGTGGGTAAAGTTAGCACGGAACCTATCTGCCAGGATGTTGGCAATATCAGTTGATTCTGTATATTTAGTGCCATTGTGCTGTAACTCAGAGCAGATCTGAGTGTTCCCATTGAGATTCTTGACATAGCTATAGAATGCTTTGTGGTTGTCTTTAGAATCAGTGGCAATTTTGTTTTCATAACTAGCTTTGGAGGATTTTATGATTTTGTTTCTTATCTGTACACCAGGCCACGGTGGTGCAGTGGTTAGCGTTGTCACATCACAGCAAGAGGTTCTCTTGTTCGATTCTCTGCTGGAGTGCCTTCTGTGTGGAGTCTGCATGTCCTCCTCGTGGTCGAGTGACGTTAAAGACATGCAGGTAGGTGCATGTGTGAATGGGCATGCCTTCTTTGAAGGTTGGGCATTGGGCTGGCAACCCGGCACCCTAAAAATCCACTGCCAATCATTAGTAGACGGGAGTTCCGCTGTGGCGACCCCTAACCGAGAAAAGCCGAAATACTTATTTTTTATCTGTACACCGTTTCAGGTAATTCATTTTTCATTATGAGTATATCTTTCATAGAAGCTAGTAAATATTCTTGAACCACATTCATCTGATTTTTCATCTTCCAGAATAATTTTATCAGTGTACATCTGTGTCTGTCGGACTTGTACACATTAAAATACAAAAGTGTAAGAGCTCTGTTAACGAAGCAATTCAACCTTCTTTCTTGTGACTCACTTCAGCTCAGTACAGTGGGGGTCTGTGTCAGTTCATCTCATTAACAATGCAGGCCGTCAGACCATTCTGACTGAGATTGCTTTACAATAGGGATCAGTAAATTTGCCATTTTCCCCCACTGTAGTGCGATCTCAGAGTTGGTATTTGTAATTAGCGGGGGATGTGAGGAGGTTTGGCGGCCTGTATTGTCGATGAGATGATGTTTGACAATGTGGTTGTTCAATGAATTGACATAGGCCCATACAATAGCACATCTTTTTTTAGTAACATCCTTAATGGCACACTTATTTCAGACAGATTCTGAGTAAACTCTTGGGGTGACGCAGTGGTGCAGCAACAGTCAGTGGTGCCTCACAGCAAGAGGTTCTCTGGTTCGATTCTTGCTGGTGTCCCTTCTGTGTTGAGTCTGCATGTCCTCCCTGCATTCATGTGGGTTTCCTCCGGTGTTCTGGTTTCATCCCACATTCCAAAAACATGCATCTGGAGTGTTTCTCCTGGGGCCTTCGCTGAAAATGGGCTTTGTCCCAGTTGGACCTGCCCGATAAATGTTAAATAAGTAACGTTAAAGGATAGTGCAACTTGTCCAGTATTTTCATAAGAACGTGTTTTGGTAGATGTAAGTGTAACAAAGTTCTGCCTTTTTCATCAAGTAAGTTCAAGCCTTCTGAAGAGTTCTGAAGTTAAAACATGAACTGTTCATCTGAGCACTGTAACTCTTATTTTATTCTTTAGTTCAACTTGAGGTGAGTAATTAAATCAGTCTCTTAGCATTTTCACCTTTGATTATACCCTTAACTACTATTATCAGAGGTGTCTGCAACACCGTCAAGCCCTTCAGTCATCTGCACTTCAGGTTCTAATGAAATAATAAATTGAAATCCATGGAATCCATATCTTTAACTTGGTTTTACTATGGCAATATTATGTGCATTAATGTTGTATTTGTAAATATTGTGTGAGTGTAAAGTATCGTGATGACTGAAATTTTGACTAAAATACTGTATAACATTGTAAATCTGTTTTTAGTAAGCACTGAAAATTAAAATATTTTTTACATATGATATTACCATACACAGCTTAAATTCTTTCTTGGTTACTTTAATTGTATGTCATGGACTTCTGTAGGCTAAATAGCATTATAGTATGACGCAAGGCAAAACTTTATTATGTACACCAAAATCATAGTTACTGTTTGTCTGAATTGTGATGTCAGTGAACGGGTTTTAAAATGTGAGGCGTGTAACGTGCACGTGCGCACACACACAAAACAGAAGGAAATAATAAAACGCAACATCGTTCTTCTGTTATACCTCTGACAGAGTCCATGTCCTGGAAGCATAGCAATGTACTGAACAGTGCAAGTAGTTTTTTAAATTCTGTAACAGGAATTGAGAAGTAATATAGCTGTAGTTTGTGTATTATGAATAGTAATGTTACTGTCTCACCAGTAATTATTTACTGCTGGCTACTTACCTAAGAAGAGAGGTTGTTGTTGTGTCAGTAGTCACAGTAGGTTCTGTAAGACACAGTGTAACAATTCTTATACATTGTGTCATATTCTGTGTGTAGTTTCACTTCAATACATGCATAGTCTTACAAAGTACATTACCTGATGTGTCACCACCATACACTGCATCAGTATAAATGTTAGCTTATAAAGTTAGTGCTGCTCTTGCAATATTCTGCTGTGCACGTATTTATGCACTACTATTTTAAGGAAAATGGCATAACTTTGCTGGTGTCTAGACATTGATGCTGTCACATCGCCTTTTTTTTTTTTTAATTATTGTTAGGAGAACTGCTGTGTTTAGTGACTCCTCGTATGCAAGGATCCAAGTACTCTGAAGTGTGTTAATACAAATGTACTACATATTGTGTAGCAATCCTTATGTGCTCATACAAATGTACTACTTGTGTAGCAATCCTTTTGTTCATAGGTAGGTACTAGGCTATATTTGCCACAGGGCCTATATAAGCCTAGCCAAAAAGGTACCCTGGCTTTCGCCACCCAAGAAAATTATTTTCCTGTGCACCTGTCGACCAAAGCCACAAATGTGATCCCTGGAGTGAATTTCCTATCTCCCATCCAATCATCAAGATTTTTCTTGAAGAGTGCTAATGAGGAGCTTTGTTTGATATAGATAAGTAGTTTGTTCCAGAGTATGGGAAGTCTCTGGGACAGGAATCTATCCCTCCAGCATGTTCTGTTTATTGTGAGAAGGTTTAGGTCCCTAGAGCGTGTAGCTCGGAGGAATTGGAATCTGTTTAAGTAGAGCATGTCCAACAGCTCTGGGTTTGACATAGCTTTGTATGTTAGGCAGAGATCACCTCTGAGTAGGCGATATGTGATGGAGTAAAGTTGGAGTTTTTTGAGACAGTCTGAGTAGGGCATCTGTTTGAGACCAGTAATCCTCTTTGTGAGGTATTTCTGCAGCCTTTTCAGTTGTTGTAGATGTCTTGTGAGGTACATATCAAAAGTGGTGTTGTACTCTATAATGGATCTAATGAGTGAAGAGTAGAGGGGTACAATGACCTCCTTTTTCCTGGATGAGAAACCTTTTGTGACGAGGTGTGCTACATAGAAGGATTTCCTGACTACTGTGGCGATGTGATTATCAAAGGGGAGACTACTGTCCACCTGTGTCCCAAGGTCTCTCATCACACTCTCGGTGTTAAGTAGACTACCACCTATGTGGTAGTTCATGGGTACATTGTTTTTACCAAAAGGGATGACGATGCACTTTTTGGCATTGAGCTTGAGGCCATGGCTTTGACACCAGGCAGGATGTCCACATCGTTAGGAGTTTCAATTATGGCTCCTAGTTTGCAGTCATCTGCGAACTTCATTAGCCGAAGACCTTCTGTGTTAGCCTGTACTTCTGAGAAGTAGATGCCAAACAGGAGAGGACCCAGGACTGAATCCTGTGGTACTCCACTTGTCATTGATGTGAAGTCGAATTTGGAGTCTGCTACTTTCACAGTGTGGGTTCTGTCAGTGAGCCAGTTGGTAACCCATCTTGTGACATTGGGATTTATACCTAGTTTAGTGAGTTTATCTATAATTCCAGAGTGGGGGATAGTGTTGAAAGCCTTGGTGAGATCTAGATAGGCTGTGTGAACCACCTTACCCTCATCTATAGCTTTGGTAACCGCTTCAAAGAAGTCTGTCAGGTTTAGGAGACATGCTCTGCCTTTTACAAACCCGAACTGGGTGGGGTCCAGAGTTTGGAGATTACCAGTGTCATTGTTTATAAGATGTTCTTCGTGTTTCACTGTTGCAGTCATTACATTTGGGTAATCTGCTGGCAGGTTGTCCTCAGTCGGCCTGATTAACAAAGTCTTGGGTCCTGCGTCGGTTGCTGTCCCTTCTTCCATGATGTCAGGGGTATAAAACATGCAGCCACGTCATTATATCAGTCTCTCTTGCCGTGCGGTGCCCGAAGCAGAAGCAGTTCGCAAGTGCCAGTCGGCCGACTCCTGAAATTTTTGTTTTCGAGTTTCAAAACCGAAGTATTCAACTAAAAAGCTAAGTACCCCGTTGGGGAAACTTTTTCTTGCTCCTTACCGATGTCAGAAAAGCAAATTCATTTGGTAACTTGCTTCAAATAGGTGGCCACAAAAACCCTGCTATCTGCAAGACAAATTCTGCAAGCCTTATAGTCCATGGGCTCCTGCATTCTTCTAATTACATATGCAAGACTGCATATGAGGAAACTTCAGTGGTACTTAAAAAGTTTATGGAGTCAACATTGTCACAGCCTGGAAACAATGATTCCTATCATACCTTGCCTGCAACTAGAGTTCCTATGGTGGGCAGAGGCCTGCCACCAAAACAAGGGACTACCATTCACTCCACCCCCTGCCGCCCAAACCCTAACTACAGACTCATCAGACTATGCTTGGGGGGGCTCATCTGGCAGGGAAGTGCATTCCGTGCAAATGGAACCCAAATCAAATGCACCTTCATATCAATCAAAAAGAAATGCTAGCTATACAGAATGCATTGACAGCCTTCAAGGACTACCTTCATCCAGGACAATTAATGATAAAGACAGACAACACCACAGTCATGTGGTACATAAGCAGGGGGGTACACACTCCTACCCCCTTTGCTGACTAGCCATGGCATTGTGGAACACTGCCTTGGCCTATCACGTACAACTTCAAGCTCAATTCCTGCCAGGAAAGCTGAATACTCTGGCAGACAAACTAAGCAGAAATTTCTTGGACCCACACGAATGGAAACTGGAACCACGGATTTTCAACATGTTGACACGCAAATGGGGGAGTCCAGACATAGATCTTTTTGCCTCGCCACAGAACTATCAGTTGGACAAATTCTGCACAAGAACTCATCACAAAAAAGCCTGGAAAGTGGATGCTCTATCATTCAGTTGGAAAAACCTATCAGTCTATGCTTTTCCCCTTCTGCCTCTGCTCTCCAAAGTAAGTTCTACTAAAAGTCAAATAGGACAAACCAAAAATGATTTTGATTGCTCCAGACTGGCCTCGCCAACACTAGTACCCACTCCTGCGCAATGTGTCACACCTTCCACCGTGGCACCTGCCTCAGACACCTTACTTACTGTCTCAGCAGAACAACCAAATTCTGCACACTCCGCTCCAAACTTTGAATCTTGCAGTGTGGCTTATCACCTAAATTCACCCGTGGCATCCCTCAGCAAACCTATGATGGGTGTCATTTTGGAGGCAGGAAGGCCTAGTACTAGAAAATCTTATGCTGATGAATGGAAAAGATTATGTGCCTGGATTCAATCACAAGGGATAAGCACAGCAGTGCCCAACATTCCTTAGATTCTGCAATATTTAACTGAGATGCTTCACAAGGGCCTGTCCTTTTCTTCCATAAAAATCCATGCCTCGGCCATTTCAGCTCATTACAACACAGAACCTCCCCTCTACTCTCATCCTCTGCTAAAGCAATATCTCAGAGGGGCCAAAAACTTAAGACCACCCAGGAGAGCTCCAACCCCTCTCTGGAACCTCAATTTTGTATTGGAAAAACTCACTCTCCCTCTTTTTGAGCCAGCTGCTACTGCAGACTTAAAATTTCTGTCCTGGAAAACAGCTTTCCTTTTAGCAGTCACTTCAGCTAGAAGGATTTCCGAATTATAGGCTCTTATGGCAGTGGAGCCTTTCATTATTTTTCATGCAGACAGGGTGTCTCTCATGACCAATCCATCCTTCATGCCTAAGGTGGTATGCAGTGTGGCTGTTAATCAGACCATTCATTTGCCAACTTTCTTTCCCAATCTACAGAACAAGGGGGAGTGGATTCTCCATTCTTTGGATGTACACAGACAACTTGGATTTTATTTAAACAGGACAAAATCTCTAAGAAAATCCGAACAACTTCTGGTGGCATTTGCTGCAGAGGGAAAGGTTATTTCAAAGCAGACTATTTCCAAATGGATAAGCCATTGTATTCATTTCTGCTATAGGCACCATGGTAAAACTATCCCCCAGGGGATCAGATCTCATTCCACCAGGGTTGCATCTACTTCTACAGCCTTTCTCAGAGGTGTTCCTACCAGAGACTTTCTAGAAGCTGCTACCTGGAGCTCAGTTCATACGTTCACCAAACATTACCATTTACCTTTCTTCTCTAAATCCAGAGCTGGCTTTGCCACTGCTGTCCTGCAGGGCCTTATAGCTGGTCCTAATGCTGTATAAATCCATCCTACCAACCATAGCTTTGGAGAATCTACCCAAATGTAATGACTGCAACAGTGAAGCACGAAGAACATAGTACAGTTGTGTATACTTTCCATAAGTGTAGATGTTGGAGTGTATTCACTGTTGCAGTCCTGGTTACCCTCCCTCCAACCCCCTGTTTTTCTCTTACTATACCTCTACTTTCCTTTACTATGCTTAAAAGCCTTTTTGGTGTATTTGCTTTTGTTTGGAGGTATATTTTTGTGTTTTCAATTACTTAAATATTTGGCTCCCTATTTGGGGGGCACCTGACATCTGGGGAAAGAAAAACTGATGTAATGGTGTCTGCTGCATGTTTTATACCCCTGACAACCTGATGTCATGGAAGAAGGGACAGCAACCGATGCAGGACCGAAGACTTTATTAATCAGGCCGACTGATGGCAACCTGCCAGCAGATTACCAAATGTAATGACTGCAACAGTGAATACACTCTAACATCTACATTTATGGCAAGTGTACACGACTGTACTTTCCATGATACGTTCCATAGCCTTGCAGACCAGGCTCATCAGACTAATGGGGTGGTAGTTCCTGGGGCCTGTGGTGGCTCCCCCTTTGTGGAGTGGGGTAATGTTGCTGTGCGCCATTCAGTGGGCACAAAGCCTGAGGTGAGGCTATGATTGAACATGGTACTTGGGTAGGGTGCCAGTTCGTTCTGTAGTTCATGTGCTGTCAGGTCCTGTGGGGGCTGTGTTCTTGGCTTTGGATAGTGTGGTTTTTACCTGTGCAGCCGTGATTACTCGAACTTTGCATTCTTTCGGTATAGAGATGGGCCCTTTAGGGGGTGACAGGGGGGTAATGTTAGCACTGAACCTATCTGCCAGGATGTTGGCAGTATCAGTTGGTTCTGTATATTTAGTGTCATTGTGTTGTAACACGGAGCAAATCTGAGTGTTGCCATTGAGATTCTTGACATAGCTGTAGAATGCTTTGTGGTTGTCTTTAGAATCGGTGGGAATTTTGTTTTTGTAACTAGCTTTGGAGGATTTTATGAGGGATCTCAGCTTTTTACTGAGGCTGACCAGGGAGCTCCTCCACTCATGGGATTTTACTCTCTTTTGCAACAGTTTCTTCCTTCTGTTGTACAGTTTGTTTATGGCAGGGGGACCACCAGATTGGCTTCCTTTTTTTGGAGGATAGCATCTTGGTTCTGTTAGGGATAGCACTATCCATGCACTTGTGTAAGTGCTTATAAAGTGCATTTGTGTAGGATTCAGCATGGGTGTCGTGATGTTTGCCACTTGTGTCTTAAGAAGCATCAAGTTGGCTTTGGAGAAATTTTTTGCGGTGGTTTCCCTAATGGGGGTAGGATGTGGATGTCTAGGGTGATTAGCTTGTGGTCAGATCTGACCAATAAGGAATTGACCTCTGGTGTGGAATAGCGGTTGCCCATGTTGGTAATGACCAGGTCTAGGATATTGCTGCCCCTGGTGGGGGTGTGGATAAGTTGATCCAAGGCGTTGGAATTTATGAATTCCAGAAAACGTTGAGCAAAAGAGTTGGTACATAAGTAGTTTTCCCAGTTAATGGTGGGGTAGATGTTCTTCGTTCCACATTGCTGCAGTCCTTACTATTGGGTAGTCCGCTGTCCAGTCGGCCCGAATACCAGAGTATATGGCTGACGTCGGTCAGGGCGCATTAGACTGACGTCAGTACGTCAGGGTACTAATGCGCATGACCGACGTCATATCCTCAGTCTTTTTTGCCGCATGGTCCGATGCAGAAGCAGTTTTGCGAGTGCAGGTTGGCGTTCTGAGATATTTCCGAAGCCGGAGTTTCAGACCGAATCAGAGTTGGCTAAGTACCCCGTTGGGGAACATTTTGGTTTTTTCTTGCCTCAGTATTTAACCGGATGTCAGAAAAAGTGAATAACTGTATTTCTTGTGGGAAACAGATACCTCATAGGGATTACCATACCTTGTGTATACCTTGTTTAGGGCCTGAGCACGACGTTGTTGGATGCCGCTCTTGTGCTAGGTTTAACAAACGCACTATTAAGAGGAGGTTAGACTGTGCCAGGTTAGTGTTTGGGAAGCGTTGCAATTATAAAATGCCGTCGGATGCTCCGACGCCCGCTTCGCCCAAGAAGCGCAAGGACAAAACAGCGAAGCCTAGGGTTGATGAACCGGCAGCCCCGGACGACGGTTCTTTAGAAGGCTCAGTGGAGCCGGAGGTTTTGCCAGGAGTTTCTATGGAGTCTCAGGCAGAAACTTTACTGTTACAGGATGTGCCTTCTCAGGAGGTAGGCCAGGCTGAGGGGGCTTCTCAGGTAACTGTTCTTCCCTCTCTTCCCAAGGTAGTTAGAGCCTCTCCTTCTGTTGCCAAAACTTCTTTGAGAGGTAGGCCAAGTTCAGCTTCAGGGGGGGCTTCTCCTAGCATTTCGGGTTCTGTACCTAAGAAACATATGCTTAAAATGGCAGAAGATTTGATTACTATGATTAGAGGTTCGATGCCCCCTCCTGATAAGAGGCCTAGGGTGGATCAGGAGTTTGAGAGTTTTGAACAGTGTTCAGAGGCTTCTGAGTCTTCTGCGGAAGATTTGCAGGAGTATCCTCCTTATTCTGATTCTGATGTGGATGATTCCACTCCTACAGCTTCTCCTCCTGAGGATTTCTCATTTTCAGAGACTCTGCACCCCATGAGGGAGCACTTTAAATGGGAAGGCCAGGATTACTCTGATTCCAGGAAAAGGCTTAGGGAATTCTTGTTTTTACCCCAGCATAGGCCCTTAGCTATACCTCCTGTGTTGAATGTGGTGGAAGATGTTTTTGCAGAGGCTTCCCTGAACCCTGATTCTTTGCCTCCTGCTCCTGTTAAACCTGATAGGTACTATAGGGTGCCCGAAGCTCATAAGTATTTGTTTAAGAGCCCTAGGGCGGACCCAGAAACTGTTTCTCAGGGGCCTAAAGGTGTTAAGGCCTCTGTGGTTAAAAATCCTGTTCCCACTGATAAAGAGGCAAGGGCTTTGGATAGGTGGGGAAAGAAAGCGTATACTTCTTCCACTCTAGCCATGAGAGCGTTGAATTGTCAGTTTCACATGCTAAAATATCAAAATTATCTCCTTTCACAATTGAAATCTAAGGTGGATGCTTTGGCGGAAGGTATTGAGTGTAAAGAGTTGCTGGATTTGGTTCATGTGTCTGAACAAGTGGGTAAGCATTCTTTGCAATGTGGTTTTGATGCTGTACAGGCCTCCTCGAGGGTGGCTGCCACTAGTTCTGTTCTTCGCAGGCATGCCTGGTTGAGGGATCAGAATTTAGCTGAGCATGTTAAGACAAGGATTTTGGATGCTCCTTTACAGTCTGATGTGTTGTTTGGTTCGCCTGTGGAAGCAGTTTTAAAGAAAATGGAGGACAAAGCTAAGTCTATGCAAACTGTTAAAGATTTTTGCAGGTGCAGCCTCCAAGTTTAGTAGAAATTGGCCTGCTAAGGGGTGGACATATCCTGCTTATGATTCCCAGTCTAGGGGTAGGTCTAGACGTGGTAGGGGCAGGGCTCAAGGTTCTTTAGGCCTAGAACAGGGAGTTCTCCTGCTCAGACTTCTGGTGAGGGCAGGGGTCAGTCCTTTCGTAAACAGACCCAATGACCTGCCTTTTCAGCTGCCAGTAGATTCTCGCCTGGCAGCTCCTTTGGGAGGAAGACTGTCTCTTTTCAAAGAAAATTGGGATTTAATTACTCAAGACAGATGGGTGTTGGATATCATTCACCACGGTTACAGGTTCTATTTCCATACATTGCCCCCTTTCAAAGGCATGCCAGACGTTCCTCCTCCACAAAGAAAAGAGGCTCACAAGCAAATTTCTCAGTTACTCCAGATAGGGGCCATTCAGCCAGTCCCTGTATCAGAAAGGGGCCTAGGATTTTATTCTCGCCTGTTCCTAGTACCAAAGAAGGGGAACACGTGGAGACCAATTTTGGATTTATCTCTCCTCAACACTTATCTGGACATTCCCAAGTTCAAGATGTTGACGTTACAACAGCTTTTACCTCTGCTGGGCAAAGATCACTGGATGGTAACTTTAGATCTCAAGGAAGCTTACCTTCATGTGCCTATAAGGCTAAGTTGCAGGAAGTATCTGCGGTTTCGAGCTGGAAATTCTCATTATCAGTTCTCTGCATTGCCCTTTGGCTTATCTACTGCCCAGAGTATTCACAAAGGTTCTGGCTCCAGTGATAGCTTACTTCAGGCTACAAGGAATTCAAATCTATCCTTACTTGGACGACTGCCTGATTCTGGCTCAAGAAAAGGAAGACCTTCTACAGCATCTGGAATATGTTATAGCAGTGCTAAGATGCCTAGGGTATTCTGTGAACGAAATAAAGTCCAGTCTAGTACCCTCTCAAGACATGTGCTTTCTGGGTGCGAGACTGAATACAGCAGCCCAGATGGCCTTTTTAACCCCGGACAAACAAAAGAGTCTATCACTTTACTTCCATCAACTATCTCATCAGTCCGTGCTGACTGCAAGGACAGTCCTTCAAGCATTAGGGTTCATGGCATCTTGTATTCTGGTGCTTCCCAATGCCAAACTGCATATGAGGAAGCTACAATGGTATCTCAAAAATGTATGGACACAGCACTGCCAGGATTTGGACACTTTCATTCAAATAATACCTTGCATTCAAAAAGAATTTTTGTGGTGGGCTCAGGAATGTCACCTAAACAAGGGACTCTCTGTGACCCGGCCAGAGGCGAGTCAGATTTTAACGACAGATGCCTCGGACATTGCTTGGGGAGCTCATCTAAATGGAAAGTGGATACAAGACAAGTGGCCTGCCAGACTACAGCATCTACATATCAACATGAAGGAGATGTTAGCAGTCCAGTTTGCATTAATGGCTTTCAAGGAGTTACTTCTTCCAGGGCAGGTGTTGATTCTAACAGACAACACAACTGTCATGTGGTACATCAACAAGCAAGGGGAACACATTCTTATCCTCTATGCAGGCAAGCAATGATTTTATGGGAGACTGCTAAGCTTGCAACTAACTCTTCAGGCAAGGTTTCTGCCAGGAGCACAGAACTCCTTAGCAGATGTGTTAAGCAGACAAATCATGGATCCCCACGAGTGGAAACTGGATCTTCATGTATTTCAGAAATTGACAGTGTCATGGGGAACTCCAGACATAGATCTGTTCGCTTCTCCACTAAACCACCAGCTGCCAAAGTTTTGCACAAAGGGGTTTCATCACACAGCTTGGAAAGTGGATGCTCTGTCTTTCAGTTGGAAGAACCTTCATGTGTATGCCTTTCCTCCTCTGCCTCTTCTTCCAAAGGTGCTATTAAAAGTCAGACAAGACAAGCCAAGGATGATTTTGATAGCTCCAGATTGGCCTCGGCAACACTGGTACCCACTACTAAGGAGTCTGGTAAGGAAGCCTCCATGGCCTTTACCTTTGATTCCTCATCTGTTATCTCAGAAGGACGGTCATCTGCTCAATGTCAAGCTTCACTCTCCATCTAACAGCCTGGCATATTCTGTGTTGAAACACAGCAGGTCTCAACTTCCTCAACAAGTTTTAAATGTGATTATGGAAGCTAGAAGACCTAGTACAAGGAAAGTGTACGCAGTGAAATGGAAGAGATTTTTATTTTGGAGTACAGCAAAGGATTTGGAGGTTTCTGAGCCTAATTTGAGTGTGGCTCTTCAATATCTTACTGAGTTATTGGACAAAGGTTTGTCCTTCTCTTCCATTAAGATTCATGCTGCAGCAATTTCAGCTCACTATGATTGTGACCCACCATTGTTTTCGCATCCTTTGTTCAAGCAGTTTCTTAGAGGGGCAAAGAATATAAGACCCCAATGAGAGCACCTACTCCTGCTTGGGATCTCAATTTTGTGTTGGAAAAACTTACTCTACAACCTTTTGAGCCTGCGGCTACTGCTGAATTGAAATACTTGTCATGGAAGACTGCTTTTCTTTTGGCTATTACTTCTGCAAGAAGGGTGTCTGAGTTGCAGGCCCTTATGGCAGTAGAGCCTTTTTGATTTTCCATAAGGATAGGGTATCATTACGTACTAATCCTTCCTTTATGCCTAAGGTGGTTTCTAGTGTGGCTTTAAACCAAACTATTCATTTGCCTACTTTTTATGCAGACCCCTAAAATAAAGGGGAAAAGATTTTGCACACTTTAGATGTACACAGGCAATTGCGTTATTATTTGAGCAGGACTAAGGATTTTAGGCAGTCTCAGCAGTTGTTTGTTTCTTTTGCTTTGAGTTCGCAGGGCAAGCCTGTGTCAAAACAAACTATTTCTAGGTGGATTGGGTTTTGCATTGCATTTTGTTATTCCCATCATGGCAAGGAGATTCCAGCTGGGATTAGGCCTCATTCCACTAGGGCTACTGCCACTTCAACAGCATTTCTAAGGGGGGTGGCAACTAAAGATATTTTGGAGGCAGCTACTTGGAGTTCAGTGCATACTTTCTCTAAGCATTATCACCTTCCTATCTACTCTAAGTCTAGGGCTGGTTTTGCCACAGCTGTTTTGCAGGGCATGTTGTCAGCTCCTACTTCTTTATGATTTGCCAGCCTCCCTTACCTCTGCTTTGGGATTCTACCCAATAGTAAGGACTGCAGCAATGTGGAACGAAGAACATAGTACAGTTTTGTACCTACCATAAATGTAGATGTTCGAGGATCCACATTGCTGCAGTCCAATTTACCCTCCCTCCTTCCCCTCTGTGTTTAGGGGTGGTTGTGTAGGTGAGGTTATCTGTTGATATTTTTGTATATATTTTTGTATATATTGTACATAATTTTGGTGCAGGTATTTTGGGCCTTGTCTTTTTAGGGTCTTCTGACATCTGGGGCAAGAAAAGACTGAGGATATGACGTCGGTCATGCGCATTAGTACCCTGACGTACTGACGTCAGTCTAATGCGCCCTGACCGACGTCAGCCATATACTCTGGTATTCAGGCCGACTGGACAGCGGACTACCCAATAGTAAGGACTGCAGCAATGTGGATCCTCGAACATCTACATTTATGGTAGGTACAAAACTGTACTTTAAAATCACCCATTATTAGGGTGTTAGGTTGTACCCTAATATTTTCCAGTATATCAAGAAATGGAGTGGGAATCCTGGGCATGGTGGAGGATCTGTAGCAAGCTACAATTTGGATTGCAGTCTTGCCCAGAGTTAGTTGCACTTGGATAATTTCGGATGCATTATGCTGAGCAACTAGCCTGGAGGTGTGGATATCCTTAATGAATATGGATGTGCCTCCGTCCAGGTTAGGTGGCCGAAAGATGTGGTATGAATTATAGCCTGGTAATGCAAGGTTACTCTCAGGAGCCTTCAACCAGGTCTCTGTCACTGCACAGGTGTGCTCATACAAACTTACTACCTGTTCTGTAGCAATCCTTAATTTAAATTCACCCTCTGATATTTTCTCTCTTTTTTTTTGTGGTGTTATTGTGTGTTGGTTACTATCTTAAAAGTCAGAAAGGTCAAAGAAGTGTTGGTATTGCTCATCAAACATTTAAGGGATGTAGAGGTCAGAGCATTGTGCTCCATTGTAAGTAGGGAGAGGCAGTGGTGAACTCTTGCAGTTAAAAAAAAAAAAAAAAAAAAAAAATCCTAATGCAAAGACTCTAAACCAAAGCGTACAGACATAGGAAAGTCAGTCATGCTTTAATGGCAGTGTGTTAAATTTACAGTGCCTTGAACCAATGCATTTGCCTCTGAAGAATAGTAGTTTTACCATCAAACCTTGCACAGTCCTCTTCTGAGGTGACATTACTGTCATTATTTGCAGGTGTTGTGTTACTGTCTGTATATTTTAGTCAGTGGAACATTTCCATTGTACACAAATGATTGCAACCACCTATTTACAGTGCATAGGCTGCTACACGATGGCTCCAAAAGTAGAGACGTACTGCTGGGCTGTTACCCTTCAAGCATGAGTGCACATGTAATGCATTTGGAATGTGGCACATGAAATATATGATTCTGATAGACTTGGTTCAAGTCCAAAAGTTGTACCAAGTGACACTTTCCTGAACAGCATAAAGCATAATTTACTAGCTAGTGTTACCAAAGGATATTGGTTTGACTTTGTCAAATTATATGAACCAAAAAGGGCAACAAATACAAATATGTCTTTATTCATTGTTTGATGATAATTCCTTATTTGTGTAAAAATTGCCAGCTCTTGCATTTGTTGCACTTGGAACTTGTGAAAACATTTTTGTTAAAGAAAAAAGTTATGCTGTTGCACATTCATTGTCACTGGTGTGGTGGTAATTATATTAGTGACGGTCGTGGATGATATGGGACCAAGAATTAATGTTCTCTAAGAACAGCATCTTTGCATGATGTTGCATTCTGGAATCATTGTAAGGTATGTACTTTTTCCACTGAGCTAAAAAGCTGTAGAAGGGTAGCATTAATGCCTTCAGAAACTACTAAACTATTAATTCCTTTGTGTAACAAATCTACTCCACAATATTCGAGGTAAGCAAAATTCAGAGCTTGTTCCAAAACTGTGTTGGTTTGTGAGTTTTTGATGTGTACTGTTATGAGGTGTGACTGCAAGTGAAAGTGAGTGCGATATAATGGAAAACCAGCATTTGTGTGACTGGCACAAGTGTTGCAGTAGGCCAGAGCTATTACTTTATTGTACTTTATTTAATGTTTAGGTTTCTCTTGCTTTTGTGATTTTTTTTTAATAGAAGTCGGCTTAAAACCTTCTTGAATTATGATAACTGATCTTGATTATCCTTTTCGTTTAGAATTCTTTATTCACTTGCAGCTGAAAATGAGTCTTTTAATAATTATGTTGTTAATGATTTGCTAAAGCACAAGTATCTTGTATGGTGTGCTTAATGCTATGTATATATAAACAAATAACATCGGCGATCTGTGTTCCTCAAGGCAACAGTTGGAAGATTTGTTTGCCATTATTAGTAGTAAATCTAGACTTACTGCTGTTTGCGATTATGAAATTGGCACAGCTTGGAGATCGGTGGTTGAATATTTATGTCTGGACTGATGAGATAAATAATAGACAAAGTGCAAATAGAACACATTTAGGAAGTGTCTAGTGCCAGAAAAGATTGCAACCCCCCCCCCCCCCTATTAAACATGATACTACCATGATAGGATGCATGTATTCAGGAGTCAACATGTAGCAGAAAATAAAAAAAGGAAGAAGTTTACAATATATGAGGAAGAAAAAGAAATAGTCTTGAATGCAAAGAGAATACATACTAAAAGGGGCACTGCTTTGTTATTTAAACACACCGATTACAGGGAATGATAGCATTGTCCTATCAGAAAATCTTCATCCTATAGAAAGACATTTTTACAAAAGGGAAGGTAGAAAAGAGGCAAGTGGCAGGTGAAAAGGAAGAAATCAAAATTGAGCTTGGAAGGACTGGAAGAACATTACTATAAGAAAAAAAATGAGAGACTGAAGTTGACAACATAGCTGAGGAAGTACAAAGCCAGCTGGATGAGAAATTGTATACTTGCAGATGTATTAAACAGTGAAAAGGGTAGAATTAAGGAGACTAATTGTTGTGATCATTCCTTGGTAACATCTGATAGAGCAGACATCACTGAATTAGAAGCTGGAGATTCTTCAGATCTGGACAGACATGCTAAACTTGTAATATGAGATTTGCTTATTAAAGGAGCAAATACATTTGTAGAGAGGATAATAAATATTTAATAGTGTTATGCTGGATTTAAGAAAGGTCTTAGAATGCCTTATGTAAGGAATTATGGGTCTGTTCGATTCATGTTGATATGATCTCACCTGTAAGGACTCTTACTGTTAGTAGACACCTTACAGACCTCTTAGCATAGCTTGTAAAGGTGTTGGGACATATTTTTCAGAAATCACATGTAGAAAAGAGAGTCGGGTCACTATGAATGAAGAGATTTTTGTGATAAATATCTACATGAAAGAATTGCCCATTAAAAAAAATGAAAATGCATAGAGCATCCAAGCCTCATTTGGAGCCTATGTGTTTAGACAGGATGATGTGCACTTGTCAAGACCAGGGAAGAAATCTTTTTTCAGGAGATCTATTGCAATATTTGAAAAAAAACACAAGACTGGATACTTCAGGGAGTATGAGTGTGCAGACTTTAAAGATTCCCTGCAGACTGCGGTGTTGGAGATGCTGAGTGAGCAATTTGGAGTAACTAGGGAAATTATTTTTTTGAGCTGTGATACAGAATCAGAATTGCCTAGACATAGTAAGGCCTTGCTGAGTCCAATTATGATGACTGCCAAAAAGCAATTACTAGAAAATGGAAATCAAAGTCTAAATCAACTTTACTAGAAGCAACAAAGTAACAGAGATAAAACAACTGGAATTGGGATCTTTAGAAAAGGACAGGCTCAAATTATTTATTTTACATTTGTTTACCAGGATAAGACCCATTTTCAGTGGAGGGCAGGGGAGAAAAGCTCAACATACAGAGATTATACAAAACTTGTACAAGAAGTTGTACAAAAAAAAATATATATACAAGACATACAGTACACCAGAAGTTATACTATATGCTATTTATAGCTGACATTTGTATTATACAATCATCTGATATAATTCCTTATTGTAGCGTAGACATTGTTGTTTCTCAAAGTAAGCCGAGGAGGGTTTTGTTAGGGGGAGATTGAAAAGAAGATGAGGTTAGAGATATTTAGACATGAGAGAGCATAGATTATGAAGTGGTCAGTGAAGAAGAAAATGACCAGAAGCTGTTAACATTAGTTAGCCTGGAGTAGTACAGGAACAATGCCAGGGGTCATTAAGATATTTTGTAAGAATTGTTTTCAATTGGTTGGTATTTGTGTTGGTTCTGATGCTGTGAGGTAGTGAATTCCACTGTGTTGCTAAATGATGAGAAAATAGGGAGTCCCCTGCCGTAGTAGTGGATTACTTGTAGAGATTTATTTGTTGAGTGAAGACTTCAATTTGTGGTTTGGGGCTGGAGAATATGTAGGTTTTTTTTTTTCAGGTTGATATGCTAGTTTGTATCCTAAGGTTAACTGGTTATAGGATAGAAGTTGTGGGAGTTCTAACGAGGAGAGGAGGTTTTTTTTTTTTTTTTTGAGTGACACTGGTGGGTATGATGTGGGCAGTCACTTGCAAATTTAGCTATATTATTTTAGCACGTTTCAGGTTTAATTAAATATTTTTAAAGTTGGTGAGAATTGGGGAAGCATACATACATGTTGATAGAAGATGGGGTCTAGCAATGACAACCCTAGAAGTGTTAGATAATTATTTCTGTAAAGTGTACTCATTTTTTTTGTGAACTTAATTGTTTGTGCTATATGTCGATCAAATCATAGGTTATCTATTATTACACCTAGTAGTTTTGTTTGTGAGTCGGCATTAATTTTAGTATTATTCCTAGCTGTAATGTAGACTGTGCCATGGAGGGGAGAGGCTCTTGTGGGTTGGAAGATCATGAGTTTTGGTTTTATTGGGTTTGAGTATGAGCTGAGGGTCAGAGAGCCATAGCTCAGTATCAGAGAATGATTTTTGGGTTTATATCATGGAGGTGTTGCTGGTTATTAGCAACACATGTAAGTGTTGTGTCATCTGCATATTGGATTGTTGAAGCCAGTGGGGTTCACTATGGAGGCTGTTTGTAAAAATAGTGGAGTAGTGACCCAAGAACTGAGCCTTGAAGTACTCCTAGTGTAATGGGAAAGGGGGACAGGACATTAAGCTATTTTACCGGTTGTTGGCGGTACTGTAGATAGCTTTGGAACCACTGAAGTACAGAGGGGCTGAGGTTCAATTTGGAGAGTGTACTTAATAGTTTAGGGTGGGAGACCATATCAAAGGCCTTGGGCATGTCTAGAAAGACAGCAGAGACTATTTTACCATTGTTTGAGTCGGTTGATGGTATTGGTGAAACTGAGTAGTGCAGTTGTGGTATTATGATGAGGTCTGAAACCCTGTTGACATTTTGCTAGCATGTTGTTGAAGGTAAGAAAATGAATCAGTTAGGAGCAGATACATCTTTTGAGGAGTTTAGGTAGTGGAGAGTGAAAAGCAATTGGTCTGTAGTTGGTCAGCTCAGTGGAATTTCTGCCTTTGTGTAAGGGGGGGATGATGTGTGTGATTTTCCATATTGCTGGGACATGTTCTGCTATGGACCCATTAATAAGGATTGACACTGGATAAGGTATGGCTTCAGATGATAGTTTTAAATATTCGACTGGTAACTTGTCAGCTGCTATTGAAGAAGGTTTAAGCTTTTTCAGTAGTTTCTTAATGGTAGCTGTGGGAACAGGTTGAAAAGAGTTGGAGTTAGAGGTTTGAAGGCTAGTGATGGTTCTGTGGCATTACTTTTAATTAGAGATAGTACACTTTCAGTGAAGTATTTATTGGATTCTTTTACAATGGTGGTAGGAGTGTGGTAAGTTGAGGGAAGGGTTAGTGGAATGTCCTGGGTGGAGAACTGCATTTACGGTATTCCAAAATGTGTGTGTGTGTGTGTGTGTGTGTGTGTGGGGGGGGGGGGGTTATGCTGGTGTAGCAGGTTATATGTGAAATGTGGGATCAAGACATGCAGAGGAAGAGCGAGGTTTAAAAGAAGGCAAGAACTGAATGAGCTATGTAGTGGGTGACTGATGGTGACCGGATATATTAAAAGTGATGTATAATGTTTGCAGCTGTAGTTGTGCTGGCACAGTTTGTAAGGTATAATGTTTGCAACTGAGATTCTGTCACTATGATTTATTTTCATTTATATCACCTATGTCATACATCATAATTTAATGAAGATGTTCCTTGTTTTAAAAAAAAAAAAAAATACCACAAGACAGGATTTTTGCCAGGTCAAAATTTAAACAGTTCACTGATAGCAGCATTTGATGCATCTCTGATAGTTGTTAATGCTAGTAGCATTAGTAATAGTCTTTTTTTTTTTTTTTTTTTTTAAATTGGAAAATTTTCTACATTCCTGCAAGTTTGATGTTACTGTTTTTGAAGCATGGTTAAGAATAGTGACTTGGAAACCAATTCTGTCAGGGTGTAAACGTTTTTACTGTATCAGATATTCTAACAAAAAATCAGGTGGAGGTGCTATGTTGGGGATTAAAGATTAAGACCGCCTGTGATTTATGTTTAATGATAACACCCAATTCTACAGATTGTGTAACTGTGACAATAAAAACAACCCTGGAACATATAATTATTGTTGGACTGTGTAGACCACCAAAGTCAAGTGCTGATAACCTAGAGGAATTCACACATTTCTTGCGTAAAACACAGGAGGGAAGAATAGTGGTGGCTGGGGACTTTTGTTTATCAGAAACATACTGGAATAATATCGATTCAACATCATTAGTAAAGAAATTATTTGCACAGATTATTTAAAAAAAAAAAGCCTACAAAGTAATGGAACATACTAGACATTGCATGTGTTCCTATGGACATGATTGTTACTTCATGTCAAGTTTTACCATAACTAATGTGCAGTGATCATGAGGTTATAAAGGTTAAATTTTTAGATAATTCTGCGAAATGGAAATCTAAACCAGTCCACGAGAGATCAATAACAGATTCTAAGGAAGCAAAACAGTCACTATGTAAAACTAATTGGAGTAATGCATTCAGTGGAAAACCTGCAGAAGGAATGTCAAGTTTTGAAAGGGAAATTGAATGTAAAAAATAAAATAAAATAATGTTTAGCATCAGAATCTAGGCACACGTCAAGAAGATATATTTCCATAAGATCAGTATACCTGATTAAGGTGAGAGGCAAATATATAAGAAAAGGAAAAAAAAAAAGGTCAAACTATAAGTTTGAAAACTGAAATAAACAAGCTAGACAGAAAAATTAAACGGTATGAGACATGATTATGTAAAATTTGATGATAATGTATATAAAGATATTGAGCACAGTAGAAACCTGTTTTATAGATTCATAAGATGTGGTAAGAGTAAAGAGATACAAATAGTTACAGTTTATCAAACACAGCAGATTAGAGGTATATTAAAAAAAAATCTTTGCAAAGCAGTTTGGCTCAACAAAGTGGGTGATAAATTGTCCAAATAGCATCCAGGTAACCTCTGATACTGAAATCAAATTATATTATAAAAATAACTAGGGAAACTAGACCCAAGCAAAGCACAGGGAGGAGATGGAGTTAGTAATAATGACACAAGAACACTTCATCATGAACTTACAGTACCATTATATCTGTTCACTTACTTGTTTAAATATGGGGAGATTCCAAGATTGAAGACACAGATGTTGATTATCTTTAAGGCAGAAAGGGGAGTAGGACAGACCCATAAGTTTACTTCCATCTATCCACAACCCCTTTTCCCATGTTTGCACATGGGGTCAGGGTGTCACTTCAACAGTGACAATCAACTAGAGTCATAGTTGGGTGGCTAGCCCTGCCATTAATTTTGGTGCTTGTTGTGGAGAAGGTTATTTTGGATAAATTGTCAGAAATGGAAAAGTCGGGACTTGAAACCATATCAGTATGCATATTTTGAAAATAGATCTATAACTATCTGTAACATGTTCTATAACAATATAACAGCTATAAATGAAAATAGTGCTGTAATAAAATTTTATATAGACAACTTCAGCATTTGGTAGTAGAGTCGTACAAAAAACAAACTGCTACTAAACCAGCACAGCTCCTGATGCCGAACAGCAGGACTAAACGCCTCCCAAACACATGTATGCTTGTTCTGGAAGTCAAAGGCAAAAACAACAAGCTGCTACTAAACCAACACAGTTCCTAATTCCAAGCAGCAGAACTAAACACCTCCAATAAGCACAGTCAGAGAGGTGAAACTCATCAAAGATAAACTCAGCCAGATAGCCAAACTCACTGAAGCAGGTCTTTTTAAATTCCAAAGGGATAGCTACCCCACGGTGGTTTAGTAGCAGTTTGTTTTTTCTTGCCTTTGATCTTCAGAGTCATACAAAAAACACTGATCAGTAAATTAGAACATAAGATTGATAGCTGCTTGGCATTACTAAAATATTTTAACAATTATACAATCTTCAAAAATAATATAAAAATTTACAGATTCAATGATTATACAAAATTGATTAAGAATATATGCACATTATATGACAATAATTTTATAGTTAGATAAATTTTACCTGGCAAGTCAGTACAATCCAGACAAGAATTACAATATGAAATAAGAGAAAAGCAGGCTTGCGGTATAAAAAGAGAGAAAGCCAGGGGAGAGAACTTGATAGAAGTAAAGTAGTGAATAAAGAAGGGGGGAGTAAGAAGTAAGGTAGTGAATAAAGAAGGGGGGGTAAGAAGGCATAAGGAATGAAGAGTTAATTGTTCGCACTTCGGGATATAGTTTACCTTTGTTTTTGAGCAAGAATTGAGCCAACTGTTGACTAGGATGCATTTCAAAGTAGTATTGATGGATACAGGTAAGGAGTTACAGGTCTTAGCAACATGGTACGAGTATAGACCATGCCCAGCAGATTTGGTAGGTTTGTGGACAGACAAAAATGTGTGGTTATTGGGTTGTAATGACTAACTGGGAACGTAGTTGTGTAGAATGTTTACTGCTGGATGAGCAGATGGATGCTGGATAATTCTATAGGTGGTGAGAAGCTGTGTATATGTTAGTTGATGGCATAGTTCTAACTAATTTAGGCTTTTTATTTCTACACAGAGGTGGGTTCTGAAAATGTTTTTTCTGCAAATTTAGCAACTTTTTTATAGCATTGTTCAAGTTTTGATTTTTATGATGCCTGGAGGTTAGCCAGGATGGGAGCACCATAAAGTGTTGGGAGGAAATAGTTGCAAGTGTAATGTTTTCGTGGAGAAAGTTTTGGCTCTCTAAAGTATCCCTAGTTTTTGAGTTTTTCTTATGTAGTTTTTATATACAGGTCACATTTAAGATTATCATTCATAGTACTTTGCTGTGAGAAGTTATTTCAGTGATTGTATTATGAAGGTAGAGAACTTAAATTTAGTTTTTTCATGAGAGAGAAATTTAGGGAAATGTTATAGTTTTTAGGGTTGAGCATGAGTTGTATCTTATAGTCATGTTTCAGTGGCTGTTAAAGCTTCCTGAGCAATTTTTGGGAAGTGTATGTCATGTCAGATATGCAAATGAGTGTGGAGTTGTCTGCATGCTGTATTAGGGAGGCCTGTTGTGTGGATGTGTGGAAGGTGTTAGTGAGAATGTTAATCTGGAGGTGACAGAGTCTTGTGGTACATTGGTAGTGACTAGGAGGTATGGAGAGAGGGTTGAGTGCCATTTTACTGACTGACACCTATTAGATACTTAGCTTTTGAACCACCATAGAATGGTCAGCTGAGAGAGACCTAGTGAGGACATTTGAAGTAGAAGTTTGCTGTGACAACCTGTGTTGAAGCTTTTAGACAAGTCTAGAAATGAGGAGACTAGTTTGCTGTTATCTCTAGCTTTATTGAAGGTATCTATACAGGTTAGACGTGCAGTATTAGTACTATGGGATGGAGAGAAGCCATGCTGTGTGGGGGATAGTTTTTCCTGCAAAAAAATTAGCAATTGTTTTTGAATAATTAAGTATTTTGTAAAAGGGGGATAAGATTGCTTTAGCTCTAAAGTTAGTAATGTCTGTTGAATTTCCCCCTTTGTGCAGAGATGATGTGCGACCTTTTCTAGAAAGAGGGAACATGGAAATCCTGGACTGACACATATATAAGGATTGAGACAGGATAGGCAATGCTGTTGGACGCTATTTTAAGGTATCAGCTGAAGTAGAGCACAGTTTGAGTAGTTTTATATAAGATGTGGGTACAGGTTTGAAGGTGAAAGTAGATGAGGTGATATGTGGCTGTTGGGCAGGGCTAGAATTGCATGTTGATGAATCCTTGGTTTGAGATGCTATACTATGTATGAAATAACAGTTGAATTGTGTTAGTGGTGGGTTATTGGGAGAGGTGGGGATGCAAGATTTTTTTAATAGCTGTCCAGAATTTTTTAGGGTTACTTTTATTCTGAAAGTTGTTACAGTATAGTTTTTGTCTTTGTTTTAGTACAGTTGCAAAACATTCTGAAGTTTAAGATAGTGTGGTATTTTATATTTTTGCCATTCTTTCCACACTTTTTTTTCTCTATCCTGAATTAGTATTCTACTCTTTGGGTAGCTAAATTGCATTATTTGGTTTTAGTCTCTATTTTTAGGAGGTGCAAGGCTATTTAGGTTATTCAAGAAAGTTGTATTGAATTTATTTACAGCATCGTCTAAGGGGAGGATTTTTAGTAAGTTCTAGTTCATAGATGATAGTGTAGTAATGAACATTTCTGGGTTAAACCTGAAAAGATTGTGTGTTTTATAAACATGCAGTTTAACTGTATGTGTGAGATGTCTAGTCATATAGATTGTGAGATGATCACTGACAGAGTCTGATGTGCCTGTGGTAGAGTATTTGCTGGGGTCTGGCACAAGGATCCCAGTCCATTAGAGAATTTGATGTCTTACTATAATGTCCGGGGCTATTAGCTGTTCGAAACAATATAAATGTATGCTAGATGTAGAGGAGTTAGCGTTTATGTCCAACCAGTTGACATTAACATCACCTAGTAGTATTTTTTCTTGTGGAATTGTTATGGTTATCCAGTGTGGGATATCTACCAGTATAGCTGTATTGTTGGCAGGAGGGGTGTAAAGGCCAGTAGTAAATATTTGTTTATGATTTATTTTCAGAATAGTAGTAATAAGCTCTGGTGAAAGGAATTTTGGTATTGATTTGTTGTAAGGGGAAAATTTGGTGGAAGTTGGGAAGTATTAAAGCAATACCACCACTATTCCTCTTTATGCGGTAATTATGGATAATATTTTAGATAGGAGGTATTACAGCAAGAATACCAGACTTATGTTGGGTAATATATGCATGCAGTTCAGTAATTTTATTTCTTATGGTTCTAACATTTATGTCACCAAAGGTTAGACTGCCGGGATTGGGGTTTGACTTTTGTGGGTTTAGACTAGTGTGTGAAAGAGAATTGTGTTGCTGGTCGTTGTTCTAGATGGGAACAGGATTAGCATGACTGTCTCCTCCTAGAAAGATTTTTGCATGTTGAAGAATTATTGATGCTTGTTTTTTGGGGAGTATTATTCCACTTAGTTTTGTTTTGGTTTGAGTTGAAATGGAATCAATCGATCTGTATTTAGGGTAAAGGTGAGGGGTATCACTAAAATAAGTTTGGTGTGATGTGTTTAAAGTTTAGGGAGAAAGTATGAACAGGTGGTTGGGACAAAGTTAGAGAGATGTTAAGAGCTATTATATAGTCATAGTAGGATAAGAGGTGGCCCAGTATGAAGATGGAAATAGAGAATAAGCGTAGGAGTAGCAAGATTATTGGGATTTGTATATTATTGATGACAGGTAGTGGAGAAGTTGGGATCAAGAAGGAAATCGACGTTACTCGGCAGAAGGATATTTAGTGGAGTCTAAGCTGATAGCGGGTAGGTTGGAAAAGTGTTTTCTATGAAGGAAGAGAGTTAAGTTGTCTTGGTATCTTCACTGGAGTGCAAGGAATAGAGGAGATTAAAAGGCTAGAATATGAAGATGTAGTTAAAATAGGAAGGGATGGCTTATTTGGGAAAAGTAGATGACACAATGTAGAATAGATGATGTTACTGAGGAGTGAGAGAATTAATGAATATAGTGCAAAGCATTATGGGAAGGAGGTAGCTGGGAATGGCACTAAAAGATAAAATTGAAGGTGGGGATTGGGTATAAAGAATCAGGAGTGTTTGTTAGTAGTAAAGTTGTTTGGGAAGGGTTAGGGAATAAGAATCTCATAAGAGTATCCTACAGTAATTTGACAGGTGAAATTCTAGGTTACAGTCAGTGTGTTCCACAGTGTTCTGTTCTAGACCCTTACTTGTTTAGTTTGTATCTTTCAGGTCTTTTTTTAGCTGAGGTGTTCTACAGTCTGTATGCAGATGACTTGAAAGTGGGTAAACTGATTACATTTGTTACAGGTAGGGCATGTCTACAACAGAACTTGACTATTTGGACATAGGAGAATAATATGCTGATAATTGTATCAAAAACAAATCATGTGAGAGCTGGGGGGCATAAATTGAAAGGTAAATATTTAACACAGCACATAGTGACAAGCTAGATTCATTTAAGGACGTGGGTATTTCAGCTTTTTTTTTTTCCTAATAACCAATTAGTCAATGATTTTTATCAAAGTGTAGGTTGTATATAAAGATTTATAGTCTAGGAAACCATTGTCCGTTACATTAGACCCTAACCTGAATATGGAAACCTTATGAGAAAACAAGCATGACTAAATTGGAAAAAGTACAGCAGAAATTTACAAAGGGCATCCATGGATTTGAAAATTTAAGTTATGAAAGACTAAAATATCTCAACTTGATTAGTGTCTCGGACATTTACAAGGAGACCTTATTCATGTGTTTACATTTAGAGACCAATACCTCTGGGAATGTTTGAGGTTATCAAAAAGTAGCAGAGAATCACCAGTCTATGTAGGAATGAGAGGCGTACTAATTGGCTCTCGGAGAGTAGCTTGTACATGGAGTAGAGTAGAAAATTACAATGCCATGCCCAGGAAATGTCACAGTACAGAATTTGTTATATACATTTGCTTGTACAGAGCAGGTTTTAGTCTTAACAGTGAAACTGGCAATATACAAACACACAGTTCTAGTTGGTATAGTTTTGTGAGGTGTAGGTCTTGCTTGCTTAATTTGGTTCTTTTTTGAGGGTATGACTGTTGCTGTTGGTTATTCTGTCCATGTGGATTATATTGATGTTGCAGGCATTGCTCATGCAGGCTTTGTTGATGAACTTCCCACCTTAAATGTTAACAAATTGCTAACCGGATCTCTGATTGTACACAAAGAGAGAGAGTTTGTAGAAACTTCTCATCTAATAAATTAGTTACAGGTACATTCCCCCAGGGCTCTGTGCTGAGTTTCTTTCCCTTTTATATCTACATTGAAGATGGTTGTCTAAGTCTGAATGACTCTGTACTGCACATGACATGCACAATCAAATGGTGCGTCTATAATATGGTATGGCTAATCTTTGACATTACTCAGTACCATCTCTGACAGGCCTCGGTCAGAGGGCCAAGGCTTGTAATCATGCAATCATGCAGGGAGCTGCCTTGAAGACATGATTATGTCTGGCAGAACCAGTGATAGTTGCCTTTGTTGGCACATGCAGAGGAGCACTGATGTGTGGACAGATGTGCAACCTTTGTGCTGCTGCAAACAGTCACATCATCAGCACCAGGGGTGGGATTAGACCATGGAAATGAAAGTGCAGTCATTGTTGAGTCACTAGATAGAGCGCAAATTACCTTTGTGGCAGCCTGTATAATGGCTTCCCTCAGAGGAATGTCTGAAAGGAGGCTTGATTGATGGCAGGAATGGGAGGAAAAATTATGCAACTAAACATTCATGTAATTCTTGTATATAAACAAACTTTAGAACCAAAAGAAAAAAAACATGATATCTGCAACAGATCTCTCAGTATATAAGGAACTTAAAACTAATAAGTAAAACCCTCAGGCATACCATTTAGAAGGGCAAGGCCAGGGTATGAACAAAGGATTAAGTGGTGGCATAATGGTTAAGGCATCTATCTTACAGGTACAAGGTACAGGGTTTGATTCTCACCTCTAGGAAGCATGTCCAAGCTTAAAAAGGCCCCCTGGGGTCGTTAGTCTAGTAATTAACTATGAGCCCATGAACTCAACCAGTAATGATAAGACCTTTTTCAGTTATATTAAAACTTGTAAACATTATGCTCTTTACTATACCAAGTTAATTTCCAGTGAAGTCTCCCACTCTGATCCCAAAGTTATTGCTGATGTCCTTATTGACAACTTCAGTGTTACTCATCAGATGTTTCTCTCATTATTGGCCATCCTGTCCCTCCCAACATCATTAAATCTAGGGACCTGAAAATACCACTGTCTGTCTGCTAGTAAATGTCAAACACCATTATAAACCTCTTTA
Source organism: Protopterus annectens (assembly GCF_019279795.1). NCBI lineage: Eukaryota > Metazoa > Chordata > Ceratodontiformes > Protopteridae > Protopterus > Protopterus annectens. Next base: position 1,790,918,493 of record NC_056744.1, on the reverse strand, counting down.
AGTCTGTCCACAGTTTTGTTCCTGAAGTATGGAGAGTGGTCATACTGATGCTATTACATTGGGGTGGTTTGCTGAGAGACTCCAGAAACAATAAAATTATTAGCTTCATAAGTGTATAGCTGATAAGCAGTGACATTGGTGATGTATAAATCCTAGATCCAAACTACTTTGGATTTGTAAAAGCTAGTGGGTGCTTGCCAAACCTGGTTGATTTCTTCAAAGTCATCACTAAGGCCCTAGATGAGGGCCTAAGAGTCCATATGCTTTCTTTGGCCTTACCCCGACATCATCCTACCTGTTGGTATTATAAGTAAACTTGTGTAGTTCATTGCATAGCCAGTTGTTTCTCCAACAGAGCTCAGATTGTTAACATAAGGGTATTGCTTTTAGACACCATTGGTGTTCCACATAGCTTTCTACTGAGCCCCTTGCAGCCTGGCATCATCATCTCAGAGGTGAAAACAAAAATTGAAGAACTGTAGTTAAATAAGTTTGCTGATAAGTTTAAACTGGGTGCAGTTGATAAAAGCTCATATACTGCAGCACAGCCTGGACCAGACAAATGACTGGTGTGCACAGACTTCCTCTTGCCACATTGCTAGTACATCTCTCCAAATGGAAACAGTTATCTCAGACCCATGTCAACTGACAACAGTCTTCCTTTTGATCACTGCGTCTTGGCTGTGGTTAGGAAGTCCTCCTATCTTGCTGTGCGAACTGTAGCGGCATATTCTCTGGGTCCCATATGGTAGTCTTCTTTTGTTTGTTTTCTTTGAATACAATGCTTATTTTGGATGTACCTCACAAAAGAACTTTGACGCACTTGAAAGACTCCCAAAGTTTTGTGATCAAGATTTTGGACTACACAGTGTAACCTACCTACCCATGATCTCTGTTTAGTCTTTTGAGCACTGAAATTTCCAGAACAATTTAAGCTAAAGACCTCAGCCTCTTCTGTATGATCAACACCTGCATATTCATAGCCCAATGCAACCCCTACCTTTGGAGTAATCTTCTTCTGTACAACAAAGTAACCTCCCATCTAAATTTAGAACTAAACTTTTTCGCTAGTGTATGTGGAAATAATCTTCTCACTAGGAGTAACAATGTGTTTGATACAAAGATGTTTCATGGTAAGCTTCTCAATGGCCATTTTGGTAAGCTTCGTGTGAACCTACCAAACTGTTGAATAGCATTGTACACCCAACTGTTTAAAGGGGCACTGGCTCAGATTTTTTGCTAGAGGAGTTTGTTTACATTTTAGTACTCTGTAAGTCACATGTTCAGCTAGAGGCAAGGTTTTCAGATAGCCTTTTTAGCATACTGCAGGTCAGATTACACAAACTCTCAGTGGGGGTTTATAGAGGAAATGCTTAGAACTTGCAGCTGCAGTTTGTCCTTTTGTATTTTCCTTCCCCGACTCAAAAAGATTAGCTGAATGACTGGATTTTACTCAGCTAGAGATGCTATCTTCTTGTCACACATAGACCTGGAGCCTCTTTAGCAATGCAGTGATAGCTACTTTACTATGTACTTGCTTTTGCAAATAAGTATTCAAGCCTAGGCAATAGTATTTTTCATGCTTGTTGCTACAAATGTTTTTCCCTCCACTACCAATTATTTTTCATACAGTGTGTTATTAGTGTTGCTTGTTTGTGTGTGTGATGATGTAGGTGCACTTTTATAGTCACACATTCTCCCCCCACAAAAGAGCAAATGTCTATCCCAACAGAGTGTAGCCTCCCTGACATCACAGATGCAATAGTGAGTGCTGCCCTCTCTAAAGCAAAAAACACAGCATCAATGGGACTGGACGGTGTCCCGGGCTGTGACTTACACGAGCTCCAAGAAGAACTGAACCCTCACAAAGTCACTGTTCAATCTCAGCCTTACTACAGGATATGTATCCGAGGAATGGTGTACAGCAACAGTGGTCCCACTCCACAAAGGTGGTGCCACAACGGACCCTGGAAACTATTGCCCTATAAGCCTGACTAGCCTGGACTTCAAAGCTATGGAGCGTATCATCATGGAACTCCTAAACAAAGACATTGGGAACCTCCAAACACTGGATCCTACCCAATTTGGCTTTGTTAAGGGCAGATCTTGCCTCTTGAACCTGGTCGACTTCTTTGAAACAGTCACAAAGGCCTTTAACTCCTGG
>NC_056744.1:1790859016-1790904016 GCF_019279795.1 Protopterus annectens | reverse complement strand
GGTGCAATGCAGTCAATGCGGTCACGACTAACAAATGGTGCTCGCCGCAGAATATTAATATAGCACCTTGCATGCTTTTATTTGCTCTTTACTAATAAGCCTATAAGTTGTTATATGACCATCATACTATAGAGTTCTCAGATAACTCAACTCAACTTTATCACTATGAATATACTATAACTATGATCTATTTATAAGACTATTAATTTAACTTGTATATTGTCACTTGGGTTCTATAACTGAACCATGACATTTATTTTCCACTTAAATGCATAATATTTGTCATTTCAGATTATATTAATAGTAACTATTATATTGCTGTTTTACCTATATAATGATTGTTATAAAAGGTTTCTTTATTTCATAACCTTTATGCTTCTATTTCTAAGGACTGGTTTTATTGTAGCTTTTTCATTCAGGCCTCTGCCCTTAATCCGCTCTTAGTCTAATGATCCAGTTAACCTCTTTATTCTCTGTGGCATTTCTAATATTCCCTTCACGTATCCCAGGCCTATACATATCTATTACCTTAAATTTAAAGGTATGTTCTTTACCTTCAGTCATTACATGTTTAGCTAAGGCATTATTCTCATAATTAATTCTTATGGCATATAAATGCTCTCTAATTCTGTTTTGGAATTTTCTGTCGGTCTTACCGACATAGAACGAAGAGCATTTCTGGCAGATGGCCAGATATACCACATGCATTGTGTTACAATCTGCTATAACTTTAAAATGATGGTTATTTCCTGTATATGGATGTGTAAAATCTAAGCTCTGGTCTATATAGGGACAATATTTACATTTGCCATAGGGTACAGTCCCTAAATGGTCATATATAGTAGAATCTTCCATCTGATGACATAATAACCGTTTAAGGTTAGGTTTATTCTTAAATAAATACTTTGGTTTTGCACCTACTATTTTCTTTATGCCTTCATCTGTAGTTAAAACTCACCAATGCTGTTGAATTATATTCATTATATATTGATTGTCTACTTTATAGACCATTGGTATTCTTATCTGTTGAGATTCATTACACTGTATTTTTTCTCCTACAGTGGATCTACCTGAAAAATACGGTGCTGCCCTTTCTAACTTCACTGTATCTATTTCTTTTAGACTGTTATCTATATCCTGACGTTTGTATCCTCGCTTTGCTAATCTACTCCTAAACATATTAATCTCTTCATGATAACCTTGTTCAGTGACATTCAAGCATGATAATTCTCATAGCTTGCCCTTTGACTATGTTATTAAACACATATTGCGGATGCATGCTTTGTCTATGAAGTATTGTATTCTTGTACCATTTCTTTCTATATACACCTGTATTAATATATGACCCCATTACTCTTTCTACAAATACATCCAAATATTCGACCTTGGTATATGAATAATGAGATGAAAATTTCAAACATTCTAACATTTTATTCATCTTGGAGATGCTCTCTCTTAAACTTTATTCATCTCCTTTCCAAATGAGAAAGACATCGTCTACAAAACGACGATAGAAGATTGAATTTTAAACCAAGTTTTTAGAAATATAGTCTTCCTCCCATAGCGCTAGGAACATGTTGGCATAGCTATTGGCACAAGAACTGCCCATAGCTACGCCATCACGCTGAACATAGATGGTATTGAGGAACACAAAAACATTATTCTTCAAAATGATCTCTAGGAAGATGCATATAAGTCGAATACAAGATTCACTATAATCACTATGTTTAGTTAAGTACCTTGATACATATTCAATACCTAGGTCATTTGGTATGATTGTAAACAATGATTGAATATCTAATGTGACAAACATCGCATTAGTTTGCAAGGGTGTATTACTAGTATGTTTGTATAGATCCATAAGAAATTGTTTTGTATCTTTTAAAACTAGTTCATTTTTATCCAAAATTGGTCTAAGCTGCCTCTCTATATAAAGTGAGAAAGTTTCTGTGCACCATCCTCCACCAGAGACTATGGGTCTCATAGGGGGATGTTTAGGATTTTTATGCACCTTAGGTATTCCCTGTATTACGGGTATCCATGGACATTCCACTTCTAGAAATCTAGCTAGCTCATTACTGATCATACTTATTAAGTAACTCTTGCATAGTTTGAGTAATATTTGCTTGTATATTTTTAATTTCTTCTCTATTAATTGTACTATAGTATAATACATCTTTAAGCATTTCTTGCATCACTCGTACATATTCTAGTCTGTCCATTACTACCAGGGGTCCCCCTTTATCTGCTGGCCTAAAAACTATGTTATGATCCTTTTGCAGTCTCTGTAAAGCTCTTCCTTCATTGTAATTAAGGTTATACCTATATTTGATATTATTATATTTATATTTCTCATTATACAGGTGGTGCACATCTTCCTCTACTAAATTATAGAAAGCCTCTACCAAAGGATGATTATTTGGAATAAATTGACTAGGTTTTATAAATTGACATGGCTCCTTACTCTCATGATTTTTAAATAGATATTTAAGCATAACATTCGTAGTAAATAGCTTAACGTCTATCAAAGCATCTGTGAGTTGGGTCTTAATAGTGGGAATAAAGTTTAACCCTTTATTGAGCACCCTTAGTTCAAAATTGTCCAATATCCAATGTGACAAATTCCAGACTAAGCAGTCTTCATCTAATTCCACATTTTCTTCAGGTTATGGTTGGTCTGTCTCTTGGCTGACCATTTCCTCTTCTGCCGCACTCGACTCTCCAAGCGATTCCTTCGGGCCCCCTTCTCCACAGAGATGGGAAGGGGGAATTGATGAAAAACCACTGAAGTATCAGTGGTATTACATGCATTGGGCTTGCTGATGTTCAAATGACTTGTTTTTGGTCGTACTATTAGTTGTTCATTATTGGCATTTCTCGGTGTACTGTCCCCAGTTGTTGCTGTTGTTTCTGTCAATAAGGGTGAACATTGTATATTGATTAAGGTACTATTAGTACCCTGTCCACTATTCATAGTTGTCATATCTTTGATTCCCCTGGCGTCTCATTTATTTATGTTCTTTGTTGTACCAAATCCGAATTCTTAAGATTTATTTGAGAATGACTGGGGTTTATTACGAGTGATGGTTTCTTTATGTAGAGTATTGTTATATTGTCTATTAGATAGATTAGGTTTGGACCACGTGAAGACATTGCCCAGTTGGAAATCTTGAATATCTCTATTTTAGTATGTTTTTGCTGTATTAACCTTTTTTCATATGTCATAATGGTGTCTAAAGTTATGAACAATGCTTTATCCACCATTTCATTGTTAAAATCTACTTAAAGTCTCTGTTGCTGTTCTAATATTGATTCTCTTAAGGCATCCTCTTCAGGTTTAAAAAATTGTATTACTAACTGTAGATAACTTTTGCTCACCTCTAAATTTAGTTTTTGCCACTTGGCAAGCAGTTCCGGATACTGTTCTCCATACGTGGGTATTTTCAATACACGCAGATCTCTGGGAATGATGCCTTTGTTTAAACACGCTTCAAAATGTTGTCACTGTTTAGTTAGCCTTTTTAATTTAAAATAATCTATTTCCAACTTCTCCATCATTGTTCTCAGTTGTTCTAACTTGCTAGTATCCATGGATTCATTTGCAACATTATTATCGCCACCATACAAGAGCAGCGGGTTGTGTTCACTCTTCATACAACTAGCAAATTTCGCTGTCAGGCATTCGCTTCCTCCAAAAACATTAAAAATTTGCTTACCGCTTACATTTGATGTATTAGAGTAATTTCTTGCTGCATTAACTTCATCTCGCCCAGTTCCATGGGGTCTGTAATCAAGTTCAATTTGCGTATTACCCTCAGCCATGTCTCTCTGGGTTGTACAAAGAAGGATATATACAAACGTAACTGTTAATGTTGAGACACCCACTAGAGTAAATGCCTCTTTGCTTTATAAAGAATAAGTAATAATAAATCCAAAATTGAAAACCAGCGAAAGGCAAACAGTCGGCTCTTGAAAATAATCCAGTCTTGGTCGTAAAACATAAAATAATAGGTTTTATTGTGTACACAGGTTAGCGCTTTCACCAAAGCTTCTTCAGACCTTAAAACCCTCCTTACTAACAAACATTTACTTATATACTTGTCATGTGATTTGATATCAATTAATTAATTCTCTTCCCAATGAACCAGTACTACCTAAAATTTAAGGGTACATTAACTAAAACATTTAGCTACATTAATATATTACATTACTATGCATCCTGAAATCTTTGACCTATAAAATAGCGTTTCAAAACGTTTTATTGAATACTAAATAAAACTATCATAAATGTTAAAAAATATACACATCTTTCATAAGTATAAGTCTAATCATTCAACGAAGTAAAATCATGACCCCTTATAGTGATGGTCCAGTCTATAGATTTTATGTAAAACTTAGGTAGATATAAACTGCGCATGGTTTGTTTATTGTCAAATACAAGCATCCTTTGTATATATGAGCACATTTTTTATATATTATTGTTTCTTTGGAATATGTTTGAGTTGTATCACCTGCAGCTTTCAGTGCACGTATACAGATATATATATATATATATATATATATATATATTTTTTTTTTTTTTTTAAGGTTGAATTTATCATATTTTTTATAAAATAGTACTTTGTAGATGCGTAAAATAGTTTATATGAAGAGATTCCAATTTACTATGTATGGAAAGTGTACAAAATAGGATTGATTCATGGGATTTTCATGTTATAATTACATAGTATGGAAGCACTTGTATTAAGAGAATTTTCATGCATATTTATGAAATTATTGCATACAGATCCTGGCTTATATTGATAATTATTTAAATGATCTTAACAGCCTATGAACTCAGGTAATATAACGTTTACATTTTTGTAATTTCTATACATAATCGATATTATGCATCTATAAGGGGAGGTTTTCATACCTAAAATGTAAACGTATAAAGCCACTGTACATTGAGGCTCATGTAAACAACCAGTTCAACGAGTCTAATGATCATATAGGCTCAGATGATATATATATATTTTCTATGCAAGGAAATTATGTATTTTATTGGAATTATTAAGATGGACATATGTATATATATATATATATATATATATATGTGTGTGTGTGTGTGTGTGTGTGTGTGTGTGTGTGTGTGTGTGTGTGTGTGTGTGTGTGTGTGTGTGTGTATATATATATATATATGTATATATATATATATATATATATATATATATATATATATATATATATATATATATATATATATATATATATATATATATATATATATATATATATATATATACATATATATATATATATATATACATACATACATATATATATATATATATATATATATATAGATATATATATATATATTCAAACACCAAAACCACAAAAACTAAACGATATTAATGACACAGTCCCAAAATGGAAGGCAAAGCAGATGAAAAATGTTAACTGCCAAATCGCACACAACGATACAATCCTTCTTCACTCCAAGTAGATAAAAAACAGGTTTATTCAGAACATAGATGTAAGCGCTTTCGCGGAGCTCACCTCCGCTTCATCAGACATACTAACAGTTCAACAGCCAAGAATATATATAATACATCAATTAAATAATTATTCAATTAAGACTCTTAGAAACTCATTGACAGTAATCAACTGACAAAGCACTCATCATGAACCAATACTTGCACACTATGCTAAAACCATGTAATACAATATATTAACATTAAAACAATAAACATACAGAACCCAAGTTATAATCCTAGCAAGATGAACAGCATACTAAGCCACTACGGATACTATCGGGCTATTAAGGTGTTAGACAGTAATCGTAATACAGTGCATAAAATCAACAACCTTTTAGACAAGTAAAAGTAGTAGTAAATGTGGATGCAGAAAAAGCGTTCAACAATAAAGAACAGTACTGAATATATGTATATGTATAAAACCTAAAGCACAACAATGGTAAACAAATTTCTACTTAGAAGGAAAGAACGATCATAATTCTAAATGGCGAACATAAAGCTAACGTAGTCTTCTACCTCTAAGTATAGGTTTAATACTAGCATGTTCATTGAGACCATACCCCCAGTGTGAACCTAACCTCAGGATCCATTTGATTTCTGATTGTTCAGTTAAATTAACAATGTCTCCCATTCTAGCACTTGGACATTGTACATGTAACACCTGAAAACAAAATACATGATCTTCACCTTCATTCAGAATATGTTTGGCAATGGCGCTATACACTTGCCCTCTTGCTACGCAGTAAAGATGGTCCCTAATACGCTCTCTGAGTGTTCTATTACTTTTACCTATGTAAAATTTAAAGCACTTCTGACAGTGAGCAACATACACTATATTGCGAGTGCGACAGGTACTATTATTTTTCAACTCCCAAAGAGTTGAAAAAAATCTTGACTCATCCACATAAACACACTGTGGACATGATCCACATCTCTTAGTTCCCCAGAATTGCGAAACAACTAACTGTCTATCACCGATATTCTGATAACAAAGCTGTTGTTGTAAGTTCTTCATATTGCTAAATATAAAATTGGGTTTATCGCCCACTATTTCTTTTGTATCAGCGTCAACAGTGAGAATGTTCCAGTTATCATTGATCACTTTTCTAAAGCTGTTAATATTTGATCCATATGGGACAACAATACCCACATTTTTGTAAGGAGTATTGTGTTTAACATTCACGTAGCCTAAACTATTTGAAAAGTAAGGTTTAGCCCTGTCATTACGCTCTGATAAAACTTGTAAAATTTCAAATTCTATTAAATATTTATCATACCCCCTCCTTAAAAATACTGTTTAAGATTAGTCAACTCTTCATACAATAGAGAGTCTTCACTACAGAGTCTGCAAACTCTGAAGGCCTGTCCTCTGACAATATTTGCAAAAGTCGATGGCTTGTGCATACTGCTTGCATGCAGAAAAGAAGCTCTATAGCAATCCTTTCTATTAACAGTGGTATGATATCGTCCATTCAATTTAATGATCACTGCGTCTAGAAAATTAATTCTCTCTGAGGACTGTGCCATAGAAAACTTCAAAAATGAGCTGCTATTATTAATCTGTTCATAAAATGTAGTTAATGATGTACAGTCGCCATGCCATACAAAAAATAAATCATCTACAAAACGTTTGTAGCATAGTACTTGTTTGCATTTTACAACATATTCTAATTCCCATGCTACCATGACTAAATTAGCGTAGGCATTAGCGCAACTAGTACCCATGGCGATGCCACTCTTTTGTATATAGTAGTCATCGCCGAACAGAAAAACATTATTTTCTAAAACAAGCTCAAGTAATAAACAAATAAAGTCTGCTTTGCAGGCATTCATCCATTCACATTCTAGCAACAAATTTCTGACCATTGTTATTCCAACGTCATTAGGAATGCACGTAAATAATGACTCTACATCCATTGTGGTCAAAATATACTCTTGTGTCATGTCCAAGCCATCAAAAAAGTCATACAGACCCGATAAAAAGTGTCTAGTGTCAATTAATACATAATCAAAACGTCTAAGAACACGCTTAAGTTCTGAGTCCAAAAAGATGGAAATGGGTTCAGTAGACCACCCGGCACCAGACACAATAGGTCTGAATGGTGGTTTATAAGCATCTTTATGGATTTTGGGTAAACCATATAACTTGGGTACCAAAGGATGTTCAACTTTGAAAAATTCTTGTAAGTCATCGGTCAATAAACCAAGAGATTTACAATCCAACAAAGTACTATTAATATTGCCAGTGATTGAACGGACATCATCAGACTGTATTCTGGCATAGGCATCCCCCTGTAACATGCCCCTTATACTATTTAGATAAAAAACTGTGTCCATGACAACGGTCGGACCCCCCTTGTCAGCGGGTCGTATAGTGATATCCTTATTCTGTCGTAGCTCCGCTAAGGCCTTTCTCTCAAAAGTAGTCAGATTATCAGTCAATTTATCTTCCGACTTATCGATCCCTTTATATAGTGAGTTTTCAACTGCTTTCGAGAATAATTCAACATTAGGTGGAGCATGTGGTATAAAGCTACTCTTACGTTTGAATTGACAAACCTCGTGCGTACTTTCATTACCAAATAACAACCTTAACGTAATGTTTCTTGCAAAAAGTTTCGTGGCCATTAACGTTTCACTCACATCTATTTCCATACTAGGAACGAATTTCATTCCTTTATCTAGCAGCTTAATTTCATGCTCATTCAATACATGACTAGACAGGTTCCATACTAGGTTGTATGGTTCCATAGTTTCGTCAGGGTACATACCTGTTTGCCCAGTGGTTGATCTTTCTTTTTGGAGATTTTTTGTTCCTCTATTTCCAATGACCTCTTTCTTCCTTGTCTTATCGGAAGAGGTGCTAAAGGGAAATTCTCACAAGCTGGCCTTTCTACAGGAATCTTTCTTCTAACGTCTAACCCCGAATCTAGAGATTTCCCATTGACTACTCGTTTATCCACACCAGTTACATTGTCAACTGGCGTTGTATATACTGAGGGCGGCCCTTCCGGGGATTGAAAGGATGTCGCTGGTATCCTTACATCGTTAGACGACGATTCTCTATTCTCCAAAGGTTGTATCCCAACTTCTACGGGTTCTGTAGATGTTAGTTCACTTAGCATTCTCTGATTCTCCTCATGGTTCGTAACGGATCTCCTCTGCCAGGCAACATCTCGCTTGATTTCACGTGTATCAGTAGAGTTCTTCGGCCATACGAACACATTGTTTCGTTCAAAGTCTTGCAGATCTCTGATAAGTTTATGTTTTTTGATTCCAAGAAAATTTGTTTCATACCTCTGCACTCTATCTATTACATCATGTAAAAACAAATCAGTTTGTTCATGACCATAAACACTACTTAATTCATTTTGTTGCTCAACGATTAAATCACGTAATGAAAACTCTTCCGGTTGAAAAAAGTCAAGTAATAGCTGCATATAAGCTTGACTTGCCCCAATATTAATTTGTTGCCACTTGACCAAAAGTTCCGGATATAAATTGCCATACGTAGGCATATTTAGGATCCGAAGACCTCTAGGTATCACCTTGTGTTGTAAGCTGGCTTCAAGGTGATACCTTTGACATGCCAAACGCTTATATTTGTAGATGTTATTTTCAATGTCCTTCTTCAAAGTCCTTATTAAGTTCTCATTGGTATCTTCCCTGATAGACATCGGAACAGAGTCGTTCACACTCACTTGCAATAGCGGATTAACGTCAGTCACAAGAAAATTCCGCATTCTATTATATGACTCACCATTCGGTGTTTTCACAGTATCCTGCCTTGCTGCTTCCATAATACACCAACACACGTTAAATATATTCAAACGCCAAAACCACAAGAACTAAACGATATTAATGACACAGTCCCAAAATGGAAGGCAAAGCAGATGAAAAATGTTAACTGCCAAATCGCACACAACGATACAATCCTTCTTCACTCCAAGTAGATAAAAAACAGGTTTATTCAGAACATAGATGTAAGCGCTTTCTCAACATTCTCACTGTTGACGCTGATACAAAAGAAATAGTGGGCGACAAACCCAATTTTATATTTAGCAATATGAAGAACCTACAACAACAGCTTTGTTATCAGAATATCGGTGATAGACAGTTAGTTGTTTCGCAATTCTGGGGAACTAAGAGATGTGGATCATGTCCACAGTGTGTTTATGTGGATGAGTCAAGATTTTTTAGAAATCCTAATACGGGGCGTCTATGGGAGTTGAAAAATAATAGTACCTGTCGCACTCGCAATATAGTGTATGTTGCTCACTGTCAGAAGTGCTTTAAATTTTACATAGGTAAAAGTAATAGAACACTCAGAGAGCGTATTAGGGACCATCTTTACTGCGTAGCAAGAGGGCAAGTGTATAGCGCCATTGCCAAACATATTCTAAATGAAGGTGAAGATCATGTATTTTGTTTTCAGGTGTTACATGTACAATGTCCAAGTGCTAGAATGGGAGACATTGTTAATTTAACTGAACAATCAGAAATCAAATGGATCCTGAGGTTAGGTTCACACTGGGGGTATGGTCTCAATGAACATGCTAGTATTAAACCTATACTTAGAGGCAGAAGACTACGTTAGCTTTATGTTCGCCATTTAGAATTATGATCGTTCTTTCCTTCGAAGTAGAAATTTGTTTACCATTGTTGTGCTTTAGGTTTTATACATATACATATATTTAGTACTGTTCTTTATTACGAACGTCTTTTCTGCATCCACTTTTACTACTACTTTTACTTGTCTAAAAGGTTGTTGATTTTATGTACTGTATTACGATTACTGTCTAACACTTTAATAGGCCGACAGTATCCGTAGTGGCTTAGTATGCTGTTCATTTTGCTAGGATTATAACTTGGGTTCTGTATGTTTATTGTTTTAATGTTAATATATTGTATTACATGGTTTTAGCATAGTGTGCAAGTATTGGTTCATGATGAGTGCTTTTTCAGTTGATTACTGTCAATGAGTTTCTAAGAGTCTTAATTGAATAATTATTTAATTGATGTATTATATATATTCTTGGCTGTTGAACTGTTAGTATGTCTGATGAAGCGGAGGTGAGCTCCGCGAAAGCGCTTACATCTATGTTCTGAATAAACCTGTTTTTTATCTACTTGGAGTGAAGAAGGATTGTATCGTTGTGTGCGATTTGGCAGTTAACATTTTTCATCTGCTTTGCCTTCCATTTTGGGACTGTGTCATTAATATATATATATATATATATATATATATATATATATATATATATATATATGTGTGTATATAAAACCGGACACATACATTATTCTTCTAGCTAACAAGTAATTGTATTTCAAATGTAAGGCATAGAATATATTGCAGGATATCCAGATGCTTAGATCTTTTAAGAGTCTGGGGGGCCCCACTCCCCAAACTATATGAATGGATAAAGAGGGGTCCCTTAATTATCTTTAACTTTGTGGGGGCCCCACAAAAGCTGTTTGGGGAAAAGTGAGGAGAAAAAAATTACTTTCCTGATTACGCTGTTTAACTTGAACAGGCTGTGATATGAACTTGTTAGGACAGAGATGATAATAGCCTCTGCTCTCAGCTGCACCCATTCTAAAACTAGCCCTGCCTGGACATGAGTCTTTACAGAAAGCTGCTGTAAATTTTATGTGTGTGTGTGTGTGTGTGTGTGTGTGTGTGTGTGTGTGTGTGTGTGTGTGTGTGTGTGTGTGTGTGTGGGGGGGGATTCTGTGGTTAGTACTTTCATTTTCATCACAGTCAAGCCTTGGAGGTGTGCACGTGAGGTCATTATAGCACGTGTTTGGGTTCAAGACTGAGAGGCTATTGTTTTCTTTCACTTTTCTCACAACCTTCACAGATGTACAAAGAAGGTTAGTATATCTTATGTAGGAACAGTGTTCTGTCAAGGAGCAACAAAGTAGATAGAATACATTATTATAATTGTTATTTTGTCACTTTCCTCACAATCACACTTCAGGCACTTTTACAGGTGTCTGCCTTTTGAAATGCATGATTATGGCAATATGAACCTCTGCTTTCTTCTCAGTCTAACACCAGAATGATGCAGAGGTAGTCTTTTTGGGGGGTTAGGGAGGCAGGCAGTTCCCAGATAGGGCCTGTGCATCTAGACAACAACTGGCTTGTTAGTTTATTGTGATCTACTACTCTGTCACCTTTGAACATTAAGCCTTGGGTACATTGTTATGTTTTCCTTGAAAGAAAAAAATAAGACTGAAATTATTTTCTTATTCATGTTTTTGTTTAGGTCACCCTTGGATTAAAAGGCTGGTAAATGCTGTAAAATATATCCGAGAACATCAATGACCCTATGGCTTCTTGGGCCCTGGCTTATTTGAGTTATTTCCTAAATGGTTATTACTGTGCTGTCTTGTTCAGGAAGGGTGCATTGAAAGGATGCAAGGAAAACTAAAGCTCAACAGTAGCACAATTTCTTTCCTCCGTCATAATTTATGTTCAAGCCATCACTGGATGAAAAAGTTGTGTAAAAAGAAAAAAAACTTTAAAAATGCACTTCAGAGCATGTAGGAAGTTATGGCTTCTTGAAAAAGCTGAACAGTAAGGCAAAATGTGAGAAAAGGAAGAAAAAGAGGTAATGTGCATGGTATGGGGTCCCGAAGACTGAGGGCTAAGGGTGTGTGTGTGTTTGGGGGGGGGGGGCGGGGGCTGAAACACTAGGCCAAGACAGCATTTCATCTAAGTCCGGACTTGTACATAGAGTTACTACAATGTATCACTGTTGCAACTAATGCCAGTAATTGTAAATGTTCCTTTGTGAGATGGGCCAACATAGTGCAGTAAACATGCCTGTTGTAATGCAAGAGTATTGTAGCTACAGATCAGTCTGTGCGTATTACTCCTAAAAGTTTGCAGTATGAACTAAAAGGTTACTTAGGAAGGGTGGCAGTGACAGGGTGATATGTAAACTGGAAGAACCAGAGGCCCCCTTAACTTGACATCTGCTGGAGGCCCCCAAAATGCTAACACCGGCCCTGTGTTTTGGTTGCAGCTGTACAATTCCTTTGTTTACTGTAAAATAAGCCCTGAGATACACACAAATGAGGTCCATTCAGGAAATAAAAGAAGCAGTCCTGTTACAGAAGGTACGTAAGATGACAGTGACAGACGCTAATCCCATTATATGTCAATGGCATGGGAATACATCACTGCTTCCTCATGTATAGCATGACTCATGTAAAGCAGACTTGAAATGGATTATGGGAAAGAGAAAAGCTTGAAGAAAAATAAGATTGTGTTGATAAGTGAAGCCCCATTGACAGCCACTTTTCAGAAAACATTTAAAATTCTGTATGGAACAGTCAGACTGATATTGACTCATTAAAATAACTTCGAAAACAGAGACTGAAAAAATAGTTTTAAGGTTGAGTTTTCCTTTAAAAACTTAAACCTTTACCCCTTTTTAAAAAAAAAAAAACTACCTGTTCTCATAGCATTTAAAATTGTATGTTACATTAAATAACATTCCACTTACATTAACTACATATTAAAAAAATGCACAAATATATTAATTGTCTCAGTGTGCAACTGCATACCAACTTCTACTATATTTGTATGGAAAACTGTTGTAATAATGCCCACCGTCTTCCTTTTAAGGCACTCCTCAAACTAATGTACGTATTTAAACCAGAGACCCTTTATTCAATAGTAAGCTGGTAATTTAGTTTACCATACTTTAAATCGGTATCATAGTCACCACCATTGGGTCCAGGTTATAAAAGGCTGTTGCAGAGAATAAAAACTTATTGTATGTTTAGCATGCCATAGTTTGCCTGCACAGAGCATTGTTTGAAGTAATTTGTATTCCTTATAGATGCTGATATGTACATTAGCATTACTTTCTTTAATTTTGCCAAACTGCTTCATAGCCAGTGTCCTGTGATATAAACCAGTGTAGTTGTAATATAATTAAAATATTCATTGGAACCATACATGTTGAACAAATTACTAAAAAACACCACAAAGCCATGTCTGACCCAGCTCTGCTAGAAATGCTACATCTAAAGAAATCCCAATCCCTCCGCACCACATGCTCCAGAGACCTCAACCTCATTACCACAAGTAACAGAACATGCAGGAGGGACAGGTTCATAACTCAGAGACTGCTCATGCTATGGAACAGACTTCTTATACATGTCAAGCAGATCACCTTGCTGACCCTCTTCAAGAGAAATCTTGATGAGTGAATGGGAAACAGAAAATTCACCCTGGGGATAACACCAGTGACTCTACTCGACAGAGGCACTGGGAATTAAGATCGGGTGGCACTATGCCAGGGAAATGCTATGGCTAGGCTTGTAAAAGCCCCAGGGCCATCAGCCTAGTACACATCTATGAACCTATGAACATGTCACTCTTGTTAGTTTACACTCATCATATCTGAAAGTCTCTTTAACTGCTTTGTTCTATAAACAATGTTCTTGAAAATTATATAGTCATTCTGCTTTCAAAATAAACAGAGTACACTCGTATATGTAAATGTGGGCTTATTTAGTACAACTTTATAACAATTGTGGTTGCTTATTAAAATCTTTCTCTTGTCAGTAATAATAATTTTGATACCATAAGAATCAGGACTGTAGGTAATCTTCATTTTTCTGTAACATTGTAACCTGTGTTACAACTATCATCTCCTGCAAAAGGCACATTTCTTTCTTTATTTCCTTTCTTCATCTGTTTTATTCACTAAGTCTTAGTATAGTATCCCTGCAGTTGCACTGGGCTCAAATACAGACCTGGTTCAGACCTTTGGGGATGTTTTCTTTTGGGGTTGCTAATGTGTCAGTGTCCTGATTGTTCACTGGTGTGGGGCAAAGTCAGTCTTCCATCCCTGTTTTGTTCAAAGGGCTGACCTTTTACCCTTGAGGAATGCAAAACTAGTCGGACATTTTCCTGGAATGCTCCTGCTTGTATATTCATTTTGGGATCTGGCTTCAGCTTTCATTTAGCCTACCAATGGCTGGGTGGTAGGCAGTTGTTAGTTTACTGATATTGGGTGGAATTTAGTAAAGCCTACGTGGAGGAATTTTCCATGTAGGCATAGTGACACAGAGCTTACATGGAAGTAAGCAGCAGTGCAATTCAGTTAACAGAGCAGATGAGCATGCACGAGTGTGCGGACACGGAGGTGTCCGTAGCATGCAAGTCCCCTCATAAGCAGGTGAAATGCATGCAAATGAGGATTCTGGAGTGATCCAGCAAGCAGATAGGCAGTCATGCAGACCCTGTGATGGTGTCCGAAGAGTACATGGAAAATTTCCATGTATAAGACATTAGAAATGGAATAGGGACTATAAAAACCTGTTTAGAAGGTCAGAAATTGCATAGTAGGCACAGATATGTGCAAAACTATGCCCTGTGTGTCCAAAAATAATGCAAACTAATGTAATAAATTGATTTTTTAAATGCCCATATTACATTTGTGCGGCATGCAGCAGCGTGCAAACGTGCCATTATGCAAAAAACAAAAAGTTTAAAAAAATAAAATAAAACATATGTGAGAATAATGCATTATAGGGTCCTGCATGGAGTATGTACAATGGTAGAAGTCAAATTAGCGCTTTCATTCCTTTTACTTCCAGAACTTCATCAGAAAGGAAGTAAAAAGAACGGAAGCGCTAATTTGACTCCTGTGTTTTTCATTATTTTTCCAGTTGGCACAGTGGTTTGCCCTTTTTAGTTTTTCATGTACAGTGATTTATTTCAGTGGGTGGTAAGTAGGCAGGCCCTGGAATGTTGAAGTATCCAGGTTGTGTGCACGGATCTGTATGCCACTGAGCTGGGGTTACTGAATAGCAAAAATGGGCCACTGTCTCTGCAGATAAAACCTGTGTATCCCCAGAACTAGGTTGGTATCTGCAGAAGAGCTAGCTGACATCAGAAGGGTGGTGTCACTATCTTTTTAAGTGGATTGGAGTTCAGCGACATCCATTTGCTCGTTGTTCCACTCAGCTAAGCGGGGGGGGGGTGTCCAGTGATGCTAAGCTTTGTTTAGTTGCATGGCACATTTTTTAGCTGGTTTGAGCTATGCTGAGCATGCCCGTGCATGGGGGTGTGTCCAGACTGCTGAGCAGTGTTTATACTAGTGCCACAGGTTTGCGCTCATCCATGCAGCAGTACATGGAAGAGAAGGCATTTAAAAAAATAAGGGAAATTACCTGGGAAAGCCAATCATGTTAAATTACTGATAACCCCTGTTCCACTTGGGCCATTCAGACTCCTCAATGATGTACCAGGCAGGTGGAATGCATTATAGTTATCCAATTACACAGGCTGCATCTGCAGCATAGCACTATAAAGTGTGCATACACCATACAAACTGATTTCCCCCCATACTCTGCACCCTTGGAGTATAGACGTGTGAATTTTAACTGAGAGAATGCTAGGGACTGCTGCTGCTCTGCTACATCTGTAAGTGCTAGAGGCTGAGGTCTGTGATGATGCTGCTGCAGACAATTGGCCTAGACTGAAAAGGAGAAGACTGTTCAGGCCCAGGGTAACCTTCTAGGAGCTACATGAGCTGGAGATTGTAGAGTGCTACAGTGTGGACAGGGACATACTACAAGAACTAACCGAGCTCTGCCACCCTCAACTCAGGCTCAGAACCAACAGAGGGGAACCCATTCCAGTGGAAACAAAGATATGTGTAATCCTTAGAATACTAGCTACAGGTACTTTTCAGAGACCATCTGGGGACATGATGGGAGTCTTACAGGCACAAGCATCCAGGGTACTTCACCAGTTCCTGGATGCCATGCTACCACAAGCCAGTGAGCACATTTATTTACCTTGCATCCCTGAGGAGAGGGCCAACAGTATGCATCTCTTCTACTGTGTAGCACACTACCCTGAGGTACTGGGTGCCATAGACTGCACTCATGTGCACATTAAAGCACTGCCTAGTGAGGAGGGTAGAGTCTACATCAACCACAAGAGTATCACTCCATCAACTGCCAGGTCATGTGCAATGCCCAGGATATTATCATGAATGTGTGTGCTGGCAGCCGTGGCAGTTATCATGACTCCCATATCTGGCATGCATCACAGCTGTACCAGATGTTGGCCATCTACTGGGGGATGTTGGTTATGCACTGGAACCATGGATGATTGATGACACCCATCAGAAATGTGCACACACCAATTGAAGAATGCCATAATGAGGCACACGCACAAACTAGGAACATCATAGAGCATGTGTTTAGGCTGCTCAAGTCACGGTTCTGATGCCTTGATATATCTAGTGGAGCATTGCAGTACTCTCCAACCATGTGCACAGATGTTTACAGTATGTGTCCTGCTACACAATATGATCCTGTAGAAACAGCTGCAGCAGGATCATCACAGGGAAGGGACACACAGCCCCCCACCAGTGCCAAGGTCCCCACAGCCACACCCACAGGGGGACTTGTAGGAGGAACACCCTAAGCCTGTCCCTGTAGGCAGACATAGGCGTGCCCAGTAAGCCCTGGCCTTGGCAAAGAGGCAACATATAGCACATGCACTGACAACCTAGTGTCCTAGGGACTGACACCTTACTCTGACTCACATACATAGTAAAAGTTATGCCAGCCACACCACACAACCTGTACCTTACCATGTATTGGCTGTGTACCATGTGCATCAGACAGAGTAAGACCTGAAGCACTGTTATCTAAACTGCTGCATTTACAAGGTAAGTCACTCTCCTGTAGAATAAATGTATGAGGTACTAGACTATGGTAGCATATGTATGGACCTGCTGCATGTATGCAAGGGAATGGAGTGGGCTGCAGGGTGACTTGCAGACAACTAACAGCTATGTTGGACAATAGGTACTCTGTACAATACTGGCTGCCCCATAATATGCAGTAGGCCACAAAACAGAAAATCCCACTGCAGTATGCAAGGGAAATGCCAAACAGTGGGGTCATAGGACAGACGCACAATTATCAAAGCCAGGGTCCCCTACCCCCAACACAGCCATGTTCCAGTACAACTGCAGTAACAGTATGTTTGCAGCAGACCACACATTCCCAGGGCTGCCCCAAAGAACCTGGCTCCATGTTCTATTTCCACAATATGCAGGGATTAAAGTGTATATGTCTGTCTGCTGTTGATAGTGTGAGGAATTAAACCTCACATTCTGGTGGCTTTTGTGGCTCAGTGGGCTAAAGTACACTAGCATGGTAGATGGTTTTCATGGTTTGAGGCTGGCTACACGTACAACTTTTGCATGTGAGGTACTCCTATGGTAGGAGTCCCACATATGTCACTGTTTATTACTGCAAGAAAGCTGGACAAAGCCAGAGACAATGGAGGGACAGAGGGCCAAACCTACAGACATTATACATGCTCTGAGTAACCTAGAAGGTGGCTAGTATAACAGCAGGTTGTAACAAGTCAGAGTAGCAGTATATGTATATATTATATTTATAATTTAGATATATAGCTACATAAAGGTGTAGAGTGATGTACACCCTCCACATATATCTGTATAACACAGTTACATAACACACACACACATACACACACACACACACACACACACACACACACACACACACACACACACACACACACACACACACACTCACACATACACACAGCTGCATCTGACTTGACATCCCTGTGATATATAGCTGATGGTAAAAGACCACTGTGGCTTAGTGACGTAATTCACCCAACCACAGAAACCTGTGCCTGTGGAATGTCACCCTGTAGACAGACAATGGTGGACAGGTGGTGTAATCTGCAATGCAGGACTTGGACAGGCCGTATGTCACTAGCCAACTGTCCACCTAGCAAACTGCAACCAGCCAGAAATGGTGATACTGTTAACTGTACACACAGCAGGGTTATTAACATGTACCGTACTGCTACAACACTAGATACAATAACAGCATAAAGCAGGTTCAGTCTGCAGGCCACACAGGCTGTGTAAGACAAGGCCACTTTGCATAGCCCACAAGTACTGTGGCTGCAGCCAGATATAACCGGTGGTGCATGCAATTAGTACTGTGAGCTGTGGTGTGTAATAGTAGGTAAGTAGGGTTTCTAATCCCACATCAGCCACAGTGTGTGTGTGTGTGTGTGTGTGTGTGTGTGTGTGTGTGTGTGTGTGTGTAGATATTTCCCTTACAACAGTACAGACATGCCCATCTCTGCAATGGTCAATCATTTTATGGCCCTGTGACTACCGTCCCCCATGCTCCAGTACTATGGGAGTTATAGGCATTGATTCCCAAAATGATTTACAGGGAAAGTTTAGTATTGTCAAAATCAAAGCACATAAAACATAAACAGGAAAGGCTACATTAAATGCTTTGGCAAATGGCAAAGCAAGCAAGCAGCTAAAACAGGTGAGTGTCTAGGCTCACATCACTGTTTTACAGACAGTCTAAATAGCATGACAGAAAAAACAAAATAATGTTTTTGTCAGGCAAAATGTTATGTTAAAGCAATTCCGTCAGACAGTTAATGACATTCTGCAAATGCAGATGCAGCTTTAAAATCAGTTTCTGCCTGACAGACAGATACAGGCTCAGAGATTAAGCCAGAGTGCTAGACAGTTTTAAAAAAGTACGCAGTATTGCAGATGCACATAGAAAATGTACAAAAACAGCTTGTAGACTACCTGGTGAAAGGAAGGGGATGTAGTACATGGTCTGATGAAAATGTACGCAGTATTGCAGATGCACATAGGAAATATACAAAAACAACTTGTAGACTACGTGGTGAAAGGAAGGGGACGTAATACATAGTCTGATATAAAACAAACACAGGGGGAACACGAGCAGCTTCTGCTCTACCAGGGTTGCAGACAGACACACAATGAAGTTCAGAAAAACAGGTGATATGTTTTACTCGTAAGAAAATAGGCAAAATTAAACAGAATTGTCCATATTACAAACAATGCTTCATCAAAACCCAAAAACGGAAAGAAATCAAGATAAAGAAAATACATTAAGGGACAATCAGTCACAGGAACAAACACAGAGGGACACACAAAAAATAAGGTATACCCTATGAAATACCAAATTATGGCAGGCAATAGGCATTAACCTGCATTTTGTTAATTAATTGCTTTATCAGTTGGCTGCAAAGTACAGGGAATTTTAAAGCAATGAAAGACAATGTCAGTATACAAAACTCAAATGTTACTTTACTGGTTTAATAAGCCAGGACAGATTCAAAATAAACGCAAACATAACCTACAGCCATACAGCTTTAAAGTAAAGTTAATACAGATACAGTGTAAAGTTAAAGTTAATACAAATACAGTAAATACATTTACAGTAGTGCAAATGGTATATGCAAAACTAAACAATGCAATTAAATGTTGGGTATGTAAGTCCACATCTACGTCTGGAAATGGAGTAACATTTAAGGCAGTACCTATGACAAATCCTAAATAACAAAAGGTTCTATAGTAACAAGAGAGGGTCAACCCCCCCCCCCCACATTAAAAGTACAGTATGTCTCCAAAGGCAGCTTATGCATACAGCAAACAGGGTCATTATTGGTAAAAAACAGTGACTGTAATGTCATATTTTCAAAACAATGTCTTACATAAAATATAACAGCAAACAGTCTTATAAACAAACTAGTACAGCAAAAACATCATTAGTCAAACTGGTGTAACTGCCATCTGGGTAATAATACACAGCAATACATATAGTTAGTAAAGTACAGAGTTATTACAAATAGCATTTTTCAGCTACTAAAAATCCAAGCAAAAGCAGCACACCATGTTGGTTCATAAAAATCAGTGTAAGTTAATAACAGTCAAACAGTATCAGTACAGTAACAGTCTGTTAACAGTCTTACAAAAGTTTAAATTTGTTTCTATAATAGCAATCTATGAACAAGACAAGGCAATCTAAAACGGTTACAAAGAAAAAACGGGGAGAGATACTCAGATATAATAAATCATGAGAACAGGGACATCATGATCGGATACCTGATTTCAGTATATTTTGGACATGCAAAATGTGTTTGCAAAGGCATGTGACAAGTCAAATTGTTGGGTTTTTAGCCAAATTCCTTACAGAGGGAAAAATGCCATTACATGCAGTCCCTGTGGAGGTTACACATACAGGTTTTATGTTTAAAAAATCTTATAAAATTAGAGTTGTAAAACAATCAGCCATAAAAAAAAAACATTTACAGATGATAAAAATAAGAAAAGGGATACTCTGTTTTCATAAGAACTATGGTAATGTGAAAAAGCTTGAGTATAAAATAAAAACAGCATGGGAGTTAAAACATAATACTTCTTTTAAGGAAGAAATGAAAGAGTAGAAATTGTGTTACATAGAGTATGCAGTTCTAGTAATGAAAATTACTCACACATTACCAGAGGAGATGGTAAAAAATCACCAGAAAAAGAGGGAGGTTCATGATAAAAAAAAAATTGGGGAAAAATTAAAACAACTGGACATAAATGGTGTTATTTCAGGAGCTGAATTTTTTCACTGGTATGGTGCCACTAAGGCAATGTGGAAAGTTATAAAGTTAATAGCAGATGAAACTTATGGAGATAACTCAGAATAACAAAAGAGATGTGTTATAAAGCTGTCAAACAAGTAACTGTTGTTAACAATAAAGAAAGGCTATTAAGTACAGAGGATCACATTTTCATGTAAATATTCTTTTCCTAAAGCAATAATGAAATTATGCAGTGCAAAAGAAATATGCTTGTTTCTAATACAAGGTTTTGCCTTGTAAAGCAAGGGTTAACTTGACAAGATTTTGAAATGCTTGTGTGTAATTGCAAGACTGACAACTTGTTTAAGGAAGTATAAAAACAGTTACAAATAAATAAGTAATAACGGCTATGTGTCTATGGTGGAATATTGCAACTTCCACATTAATTGCTCTTATCGTCATTATAGGATTTGTGTTAATAAAAGGATTAATCAAGTAACAGCTGTTGGTAATATAACAGTCAGAGATGGCATTGAATGCAAGGGATTCGTATGTTGCAACAGACCAAGGGATTCAAAGTACTGAAGATCATATGGGCCTTAAATCAAAAAAAGTTAGAATTGATAGATAGTGTAAATTTAAAATGCTTTTCCCCAATAATACTGTGTGTACAGTGAAAGGAAATGTGGAAGGCCAAAAAGCAGTTTTCAAAATAATATGGCTTGCTTTGCAAGAACAGTTATGTTCAGCTTAGATATTAATGACATATAGCTGTGGGCTTTACTGTAAAGGCATCCTGTTATAGAAAAAAAGGAAGTTGACTTTCTAGGCTTTCAGATGCAGAAATAAATAAATAAAATGTAGACCGGTCAAGTGACACAAAGATGACATGGAGGACTTTTGTGAAGCCTTCAGATACAACGAGGACCAAAAAAGGGCATGAAATAACCATGGACCTTTTCATGACACAGACAGAAATCAGAAGAAAAAGTCACAAGGACATTAAAAATAACATTGGTTGAAAAGAATATATAAACTGGACAGCATGTTTCACTTAGTAGTGACGCCTTATACTGAGAGTGAATCAGTATCTTCATCTGTTTTGCTGTTTTATAATAAGAATTGAAATAGCTCTGACAGAATTAACTGTTCGGCAAGAATTTGTTCTGAGACAAATAAAGTAGAACAGATACGGTAGTACGGAGTTTGTCTCGTCTCACTTTTGGACATTTTCTTCAGTGGCGAAATAAAGACCTCTGCTTGACATTTCTTCAGAAAATAAAGAAGTACATTTCTTCAGTGGTGACATTTCTTCAATAACTGTGAAGAAAGTACTGTAATGTATGCAGAAGACAAGCAGGTGATCAGGCTAAAGTCAATCTGGAAAAGGACAGTGTTTTTCCACAGACGAATTGTAGCTGGTCCGACGCAGGACAGCTTCCACAGCAGTGCTCTGTATCCACCAACGAAGTACTGGAATTGGAACTGTTGTTCTGTTAAAGCACTGGAACTGTTGGTCTGTTGAACTAGCGTATTAAGTAGTAGGGATCCCTCTGTAATATTAACTGCTGGTAACAGATATATGGTCACAGTCATTGGCCAAGACTCGCCACTTAAGAAATGTATTTATTTTTTTCTGAAGAAATGCTGGCTGGCTTGCCACTGAAGAATTGTTGCCACTGAAGAAAATGTCTGAAAGAGACACGACAAACTCTGTACTACTGTATCTGTTAGTCTTTATTTGTCTCAGAACAAATTCTTGCCAAACAGTTAATTCTTTCAGAGCTATTTCAATTCTATTATAACACAGCTAGACAGATGAATAGACTAAGGCACACTTAGTCTAAGACTTCACTACTTAATGAAACATACTGTCCAGTTTATATATTCTTTTCAACCAGTGTTATTTTTAATGTCCTTGTGACTTGTTCTTCTGGTTTCTGTCTGTGTCATGAAAAAGTCCATGGTTATTTCATGCCCTTTTTTGGTCCTTGCTGCAACTGAAGACTTCATAAAAGTTTTTCCACGTCATCTTTGCATCACTTGACCTGTCTGCATTTTATTTATTTATTTCTGCATCTGAAAGCCAAGAAAGTCAACTTGCTTTTTTTCTATAACAATATGCATTTACAGTAATGCCCACAGCTATATATTATTAATGTCTAAGCTGAACATAACTGTTCTTGCAAAGCAAGCCATATTATTTTGAAAACTGCTGTTTGGCCTTGCACATTTCCTTTCAATGTACACACAGTATTTTGGTGAAAAGCATTTTAATTTACACAATATCTATCATACCTGATGTATAGAAGATACTGACAACCTTCTGATCTAGCACAGGCAACAGTGTATATATTTTAAATTCATGTCTACGTTATGCAAATCTCATTCGGGGCTGCAGTATCGAAACTTTTTTTTGTTATTTAGTGTAGCCTATATTTTGAGGGATTCTTGAGTGCAGGTTGTATAATCTGGCTGTTTAAGTATCTTTCCTTCTAGTCATTGCACAGAGTTTATGATGATCTTTATTGTAGCCTCATGTGTTTTTTATTAATATTCTCTATTGTAGAGTAGAACTACCAGAATGTATTCCATAACAGGCAGTTGTCTCCTCTGCCAGTTTCCCTGGTTTACAAGACTCCTTTCCTACGTTGCTTTTAGCTGGTTTGTTTCTTTGCCTCCTTAATATTTTCATGCAGTTTGTTTTAGTGATCACTGGAAATTCTTTTAACCAGTAATCAGTCAGTGTCGTCTGTTTTAGGACATTCTTTCGGATTTACTTGTGTTTGTTTTATCCCCCAGAACTATACTGTCTTGGTGCCTTCTGCTTTACCTCATAACCAGAACTGGACTAGAAAAGTATGGATTGGGGAACATGGCAGAAATTCATCAGTGGGGTTGATAAAGTACTAACATAAATGGCATTTAAGGGAAATATGCACCCAAGGAAGACACTGTTTGATTTTTGGGGTTAAGGTCGTCTGTAACACAGATAAATAAATTTCCAGACATTAATTGCAAATACAATAAATTGAAATGACTTTCCTTCACTTGGGAAAGCTTACTTAAGATAGGGGGGGGTTTAGGGGTACAGGAGGAAGTAGGATATTATTACAGAATTTCTGGCTTAACCCACTAGGTAGGTAAGTGGGCCACCTGGTATATGTGTGTGGGGGGAGAGATTACCCACAGCCTAATCACCAAACTGTGTTTGCAGTTGTTTTCCAATGTTTTGCCCCATTTTATCTTAGTTGCCTGATAGCAACGAAGACCACTCCCTTTCTAAGACGTTATGCCTTCATTCTTACTTAAAGATACGATTAAAGGTTCTATAAATTGAATAATTAAAGCTTTATAAAGTTAATTATAGTTATGCATACCTAGCATTGCACTAATGGGTCTTAAAGTTCATGGCAGTGTCTGTATGCCTTTCCTGGCACTTTACAGACATTGGTGATGGGTATAGTACCCATATTGGTGTTTTACCCTGTCCTTGTAATGGAAGGTCATCAAAGTACATTTGCAGCTCTTGGTCTTGTTGTTCATGTGGTTTAATTATGTTTTTGTTTTTATTATTTTTTGTTCAATCCACAGGACAAAATAAAAATGGCTTTAACATCTCTAGAATCCAAAGTGAAAGAATTTAAGTACATGCAAAACCATCATGAGAAGGAAATTGGAGATATAAAAGTAAGTAGGGTGAATGGTTAATTCCAAATGTCTTAAAGATAAATCATTTGTGAGAAATTCATAAAGCATCTTGGTATTTCTCCTATTTAAAGCTAATTTTATTGCACTCACACCTAGGGCTAATTTAGTGTGTCCAATCCACCTACAGCATGTCTTTGGTATGTGGGAGGAAACCGGAGCACCCGGAGGAAACCCACGTGACCACAGGGAGGACATGCAGACTCCGCACAGAAGGCACCTCAGCTGAGGATCGAACCGGATAACCTCTTGCTGTGAGGCGGCAACGCTATCCGCTGCACGACCGTGGCCGCCCTAAAGGTTGTTTTGTAATACTTTACTTATATATGTGAAATTGATTTGTGCAGGCATTTAACATAAGTTTCTGCATGACCATTCAAGCTGTTGTCTTATGATAGTACATGATGATAAAGACTTTAGTAAATATTTTACCCACTGTCCTGAAGTGCTGTACTGTCACTTTACAAAGGTTATTTTAATCATAAATGTCTTACTTTTTGAAAATTATACCATTATTTAATTTACAGTCCATTTTAGTCCAGTAGTTATGTGCCTGTATATCCACAGCAGTGTTTACTGATGTACTGTATATACTTACACTAGTGAATGGAACAGTGCATTTTCAGTGCACAATACGTATCTTATGATACTGTAAGTGTGGCAGTCAGAACTGAGTTAACATGAAGGTGTTGAATACACAGGGCATTCGGCATGTAGTACAAGAACAAAAGATTATTAAAATATATGTACTATATCCCTGTATGTCACGAAGTACCTCTTCATACCTTATACCTCCTTACTCTCCCTTCTTCACTCACTTCCTTACTTCTGTCAAAGGACTCTCTTTCTAAATATACCACAACCCTTTTTTCTCTGACTTCATATTGCAATTCTTGTTTGTATTAAACTAACTTGGCTTTTGCCAGTTTATAGAAAAATTAAACCTTCTCTGAATATTAAATCATTGTCATATATGTTGAATGTATTCTTAACCAATGTTTTCATATTATGTCCAATTTAGTATAATTATTTAAACTGGAGATTTTTTTTGGAGATTGTAAAAGTATTGTTCTTAAATGTTTTGTAGTACTTTGGAACTTATCTCCCCTAAGAAATTGTTTAAAATAGGATTGATATATTAAATGCACGTTAAATAGATTTTACATTTTAATGGCAAAGAAAATGTTGTTTTTGGTAGCTGTACTGATCCGTATTTCAATGCAGTTAAAAAAACTAATTTGTGGGATTTATAAAGTTTTAACTCTTAAATGCATTCACTGCAAATTATTGAGAGTAAGGACCTGCCATTATGTAATTCAAATCTGGTTCCAACTTCATAGGTCTACACAAGCCATTCTGTACCACAGATATGTACTTCAAACCCACAGGGCCACACAAGCCATTCTGCTTCATAGATACAGTTTCTTTCCTCAAAGAGCCTCACAGGATGTTAAGCATTATAGATATATTTCTTTGCTATAGACTCACATGAGCTGTTTTGCATTACAGATCTGCTCACCAACTCATAGAAATGCAAAATACATTTTCTTTATGGATCTGCTTTATAGATGACATCCATAAACCTATGCAAGGTGTTTTGCATCACTGATGTGAATTATCAGATCCTGCAAATGTACATGTGCGTGTGAAATGCAGATATATATGCATTTCTATCATTTGATTGAAAAGTCAAAGTATTGAAACCCAAAATATTGAAAACCTATTTAATGTAGGGGCAACCCCCATACCCCCTGCTAATTATATCTATATCTTCTCTGCAATCCCACAACAGTGAGGAAAAGGTTTAATTTTCATTCTGCCTGTTACTGTAGCCTATGGTTTGGATCCTTCCAAAGATGCAACTGGTCAGCT
Organism: Protopterus annectens; assembly: GCF_019279795.1. NCBI lineage: Eukaryota > Metazoa > Chordata > Ceratodontiformes > Protopteridae > Protopterus > Protopterus annectens. The sequence continues at coordinate 1,790,877,472 of NC_056744.1, read as the reverse complement.
TCTAAAAGCTATCATCCCTACACACACTGTGTCACTCTTGCTGCCGCTATGCTAACCCCTAAAATGACCCTATTTTAGAATGGCTACTATATAAACATCTTCAGAACTTTCCTACTGCCTCAAGGAGTAAAATCTGAGATGCTTCACAGTACACAGCAATTAACTGCAGGCTTCATTTCTGGCAGACAAGTCTCCATAGCAGAAACTTTCCACGCACAGCATATTTTTGATGTATCTTCTATTTTCTGAAAAATTCTGGCAATTTTATTAATATCATAAGTTTCTTGTGAGGAGTTGCATTTTTTGTTTTAGAACAGGGCTTCTTATTGAATACTGGGACTGTTTTGTGAGACAAATGCACTGTATTTTAACTAAAGTGCAAGGATTTTAAGCTTAGAAATAGTTTGTATGTACTTGGGTGTTTTGGTGCATATGTACACTTCATGACTACTGCCTTCATTTTACTGTTTAAGTCATTTTGCCTGAAGGTGCTATATTTAAGTAAGCACTTGAAGCGTATTTCAGGAATAGAAAACTGTTTTATGTTTGGTGTTTGAGTATACTTTTGGACTTTTTTTCTTAATTTGTTTTCTGTCCACCATAATGTGGTACATAAAGTAGGAGGACACCAGGCCATACCCCTGTGCTGGCCGACAGTGATACCTTGGGAGTTAGCTTCTGGCATACTACAAGAGCAGATCTTAGTGGTAGACAAGCTAAGCAGATCCTGGGCAAATCCTCATGAGTGGAAACTCAATGGATAGGCCTTCCATGGGTTTCCCAGATGTGGGGAGCACAGCAAGTATATTTGTTCACCCCCTTCCACAGAAGATGACTACACAGACCCCTGCAAGCACACCTGGAAAACATGTGCTCTTTCATTCCTGTGGTTGGGGTGTTCCTTTATGCATTCCCACTTTTTCCAATGATCTCCAGGTTATTTCTGAAGATTGAGCAAGTCTCTCCAGGAATCAGTTTAGTGGCTCCCTTTTGACCTAAGGAAAAATTGGTTCTCCCTTATGGAATTGACCAGGAGCAATTACTAGAAACTTCCTCACAGACTGGATATATTCACACCAGACAAGTGGAGTAAGATACACCCCGTGGTCAAACCACTGCAATGACTGCCTGGGTGATTCAGTTTTGATGCCTTCCACTTTCAAGAAGATGTGCAGCAGGTACTGAAGGAGGCAACAAGTCCTGTCTCCCTATTGAAATATTGGCACGTAAAATGCTGAGTGACGAGAAGCTGAAAAAAAACGACAGAGAAATGGCATAAGAGAGAATCTCAAAACTCGCTCTTCTCCTTAGAACTTCTTTTTGCTTCCCCCCACATTGGGGCAACCCCCAACATCCCCCAGACTTATGTATACCAACTCAGAGATCACCATACCTCTGGGAAAAGGGAATATTCCAAGAAGTAGCATCACAGACTTAACACATACAAGTCCAATTTTTTGGCCATTCAGTCTCAGTGTTTCAGGACTCACTCTAATGGGTCCCAACATTTCAAATGGTTACCAGAAAGGCTGCTACTTGAAAATCATATATTAGCACATGGAAGAGATTTTTGAGTTGGTGCCTAGCCAATACCCACAGATCCAGCAAGGATTTTGGACCACTGATGTTTAAATATTTTGTGACTTACTATCCTGAGCTTCTATAAAGGTACATCTTGTAGCCATTTCTGCATGTCTGCCATGGATCCCCCTCTCACCTCTCTGTTTATTGTTAAAAAGTTTCTAAGAGGTGTTTTACACTTGAGATGAAATTGTAGATAGGTCCTCCTCCTTGGGATCACAAATTTGTGTTAGAAATGCAGACGGTCACCATTCAAACCAGCTTGTCAGGTATGTTTAAGATTCATTACCTGGAAAACTGCTGCTGTTATTGCTCTTACAGTTGCAAGGACAGTATCTGAATTGCAAGTTCTCATGTCAGTCTTGCACAAATCCCTCTTTTATGCCTAAGGTGGTGTCAGAGTTCAAATTGAATCAAGTCATCAGTCTCCCTGTTTCCTATTTAGAACCAAAACTCAAGGGAGAAAACACTCTATAAACTTCGGATGTGTGTAGCCAACTTGGGTACTGTCATGACAGAACTAAGTCATTTAGGAATGCTAACCAACTCTTTGTTTCCTTTTCTAGGAATAAAAAGAGTCACCCATGTTTAAACAACCTGTTTATAGATGGTTGGCCTCTGCTATTGTTTTTTTTATTATTCTCCTTGATGAAAAAAATCTCCTTGATTGTATATATGCCTCTGTATAGAAATTTTCTGTCATTTGTGGATTATGTGTTGTCATGTAAAAGACATGGAGCTCTGATTGTATATATGCCTCTGTACAGAAATGTTTTCGTACTGTAATGTTATGGAGCTTTTCTCCCCGGGCCTCCATTGTAAATGGACCTTGTTCCAGTCGGACTTTCCCAGTAAACACATGTAAAATAAATTAAAAAATATTCCTGCCATCTAATCTAGACAATATTAAGGCACATTCTATTACATCTTTAGCTTCTGCGATGGTGTACTGGAATAGGGTGGACTTGAGTATTCTACAGGCAGCAACCTGGTCCTCTATCCATACATTTACAAAGTACTACAAGCTGGATTTCTTTTCTAGGTCCACAGCTAGATTTGCTTGGACCATTCTCCAGGGACTCCTGGACCCTTATCCTTTCCTCCTCCTGGTTGTATAAGCTATCTAGTCTACCCATAGGTTACTGCAGCAGTCTGAGTAATGGACATAGTACAGATGTTCAAATTCTCCACTGCTGCATTAGCTGCACCCAAGCACCATACATTTTTGTTGTGGGTTGTGTGTATGTATTTGTTTGTATGTGCACGTGTGTGTGCATGTCTGTGTGTTTTATATACACACATACATATATATATATATATATATATGTATATATATATATATATATATATATATGTATATATTTAGATATGTAAGGCAAGTAAAAGGTATATGCCCTTTTCCCCACTGTAGTGTGATGCTGGAGTTAGTATATCTATATATATATATATATATATATATATATATATATATATATATATATATAGTTGGAGGGTGGAGGCACAGGCCTCCACCTTTGTTTTATATTGTATTTTATCAAAAACGTCAAAACAATACATTTTAAACAATAGACATGCATAGTTGCAACAGCAATGACTAACTCTGTCCAGAAGACAATATCTACTTAAACTAAGTAAGGGGCTGTGACCCCCCCACACCCCCCTAACTAAATATGCTAACTCCAGGATCGCACTACAGTGGGGAAAAGGGCATATACCTTTTACTTGCCTTACAGTACTCTACATTATCATCTTCTTTTGGCTGTTCCCGTTAGGAGTCGCCACAGCAGATCATCTGTTTCCATTTCTTCCTGTCCTCTGCATCTTGCTGTGTCACACCAACCACCTGCATGTCCTCTCTCACCACATCCATAAACCTTATCTGAAGCCTTCCTCTTTTCCTGTTGCCTGGTAGCTTCATCCTTAGCATCTCTTTCTCAGTATACTAGGCATCCCTCCTCAGCACATGTCCAAACCAATGTAATCTTGCCTCTCTGGCTTTGTCTCCAAACCTTTCAACCTGGGCTGACCCTCTAATATACTTATTCCTAATCCTGTCCACCCTCAAAACACCTATTGCAAATCTTAACATCTTTAACTCTGCCACATCCAGCTCTAACCTTTTTGTCAATGCCACTGTCTCCAACCCATGTAACATAACTGGTCTCACTACCCTCTTGTAGACCTTCCCTTTCACTCTTACTGGTACTCGTCTGTCACAAATCACTCCTGACACTCTCTTCTCCACCCACTCCATCCTGCCTGTACTCTCTTCTTCACCTCTCTTCCACACTCACCATTACTCTGAACTATTGAGCCCAAGTATTTAAAGTCGTCCACCTTCGCAACCTCTACTCCTTGCATCCTCACCATTCCTCTATCCTCCCTCTCATTCACACACACATGTTCTCTCTTAGACCTGCTGACCTTCATTCCTCTTCTCGCTAGAGCATATCTCCATCTCTCCAGGGTCTCCTCCACCTGTTCCCTACTGTCACTACAGATCACAATGTCATCTGCAAACCTCATAGGTTAGTACTAAGCTAACTGCCCTTGCGAGCCATTGTAAGCCTAGCCAATTATCCCTTGTGAGACTCGAACCCTGCACCTTGTGTTTGTAAGGGAAACACCTTCACCATTAGGCCACCCACCCAACGAGGACTCCCTTACATTACCATATATACTAACTTCAGTTCAGTGAAATGAGTTTTCAGTAATTTGAATTTTCATTGAAGTGGTTGGGGTGAAATGAGATTCAATGAAACAAAGTAGACACACACACACACACACACATATATATTGTATGATTATATATATTTATAGTATATATGTTTTAATGGTTGCTCAGGAGGACTTTGTCATTTTTCTTTTGGGTCAAGAACATCCTGAAGATTTTTAGTTACTCTGGCTGGTTATATAGCTCTCCAAAAAGGATTAGCCTATAATCAGCCAAAGTGACAGTATGGGAGGGGGAATGAAAGTTTTTGGAAGCCTGTCGGTTGTTGTATCCTTGACAGGATACATCCTATAGACTACTGCAGCAGTGAAGAATTTGAATATCTACAGTTGAAGGTAAGTGTAAATTACACAATTACTTTCACCATTTCCAATATTCACATACATACAGATGCACCTGACCCATACACCTGTACAAGGAGTTTTGTGTCATCTGTTTGCTCCTCAGTCTTACAAACCCAAAAAACATTTTGTATCGGCTCTGTTTTTCAATCCAAATGGATGCTGTGTTGTCACAGACCTGTTATTCAGTGTCCCATATTTGTATATAACATTCTCTTATCCCAGAGTTATTATCCATCCACATGGACCTACCTACACTTGTTACTCTGTATTATACTTGTATTATTCACCTGGACTCACCTGCACCATCTTGTGTGAACAGGTGTGGCCTTCATCATTATAGATGCATTTAAATTACTGTACATTACTGATCTGTTTCTTAACTGCATAGACAGACATGAGTCCATCTGTATCGCCAAAATAGATTTCCCTTAACAGTCTAGTCTTACAAGATACATTCTGCTTCCCAGAAGCTTTCTCCAATGCCACATATTTTAAGTGTCATTCTCTGTCACATGACAGCTTCAAGACTTCAAACAATGATGACATACTGGCTCAGTACAGAATTTGTAGACATTTTAGGAGTAGTAACCCTTGCAGGATATTGATTGAATGGTAGCACCATTATTTCAGTAATGTTTGTGCAGATTTTTCACATTGTAGAGGTGAGTTTTGGATTTACCAGCCTCATGTAGTCCTTTCCAAACCTAGTATGCACTACAAGAGACTGCAGTCTTGCCGATATAGCTAGCTTTTCATTTCCACCTTGACTTGGGTCGTATCCCAAGCACTGCAACTTTTACTGGCCTCTCTTCTACCAGAGTCAGTGGTCTTGCTAGTGGGAGTAGTCTCACTTGGTGTTTTGTATCTGGCATCTTGCTTCTCCTACAATGAAGGGCTGTTGCTTGTGATAAGTGTGCTAAGAGATGGTTGATTCATAGTAGACTTTACTGGCTCTAAAACTATTTTGGGTGAGAACCTTAAATATTAGTCCATTAAGCACCTGTCTTCTTTTTTGACAGTTTGTTCCTCCTGCATCTACCAATCTGCAGTGAATTGTTATATGTTTGGGGGTATCATCTTTGTACCCGATATGTACCCCATCCAGTACCTCTCCTACAGAACATTTTAGATGGTTGCCTCTCACTCTAAGCTTACCATAATTCTCAAATATTCAGAATTTCACAGCAGGTCCAGATTTTTTCCTCATATTTTTGGTCAGTTCCCCATCATATTTACAGTTTTCTGACTAATTATTGAGGACAGACATTTGAAGTTCAGATTTCAGCTACTTCAGAAAGTGCATGCTAAGTCAAGTGTTTGTTTTGTAAAAGCAATATTTAAAATCTTACTCTGATTTTGGGTCTTTGACCCCTCGTTATTTCTGGCTTTATCCAGACTTCTTGTACAAGAAAGTTGAAAGGTATGAGAATAATGCATTCCCAGATCACCAGTGTTGCAGATGGATGCCTTTACCATGTAATGGATGGGCTGCCATTTGTTCATTTTATTTATTTAAGGGAAATGCATAAGTACAAGTTAAGCTGCAGTGCAGAGCTATTTGTTTTACTTATTTTTCTTTATTCTTATGTTTCCTAGGAAGATGTTTTTAATTTGGAGAAATACATTAAACAAGAATTTGCAGAATTGCACCAGTTTCTCCTAGACAAGGAAGAACAACTCATCCAGCAGCTGAAGAATGACGAAGCAAATTCTCTAAAACAGATGGAAGGAAATCTCGAGTGCATTAAACAAGAGATCGTTACCTACCTTGTGACAGAATCCGATGGCAACTTGGAGGACAAGATTAAAGGAGAGGATAGCCTGAAAATAATGGAAGAAAATGTTAAATCTGTTGAAAATGATGCTATGGCCATTAACAGCATTAGTCACAGCAACGTGGAGATCAGACAACCGGAACCTGTTGATTTGCTAACAGTAAGCATATTTTTTATTTCTGCTTTTATTTTTTTGTTTTAGAAGGTAGAATAATGTGACAGCTGAGATAAAAAAAGCATTATTGATTTTTTTTTTAAATTATTTCTTGATTTTGTTGGCCAGTCAGAGCCCATTGTGAATGGAGGTTTAAAGAGATAAGCTTCACTATGTTAATATAACACCATCATCATCATCATCAGCCCCCTTTTCCCATTTACATGGGGATGGAGTATCATGTTAACAGTTGTCAACTCTCTCAATTCAGTGCCACACTCCTGCCTTCTTCAACACTCATGCCTGTCACAGATCTTCTTTCACACAATCCATCCACCTCTTTGCTGGACATCCTCCTTTCCTCTTACCTTCTTCCTATCTGTCCCAAATTTTCCGCACCAGATTGTCTTCTGCTTTTCTACACATGTACCGAAACCACTGTAATCTGTTCACTGTGATCTTTTCTGCAATTGGAGCTATGTTGGCGTCTGCTCTTATATCCTCATTTCTTGGTCTGTCCCACAATGTGCATCCTGCCACCTTTCTCAAGCACGTCATTTCCATCAACTCTAGCTTCTTCAGCTGTTCTGCGTTTACTGCACAAGTTTCTGTACCGTACAGTAGTACTGGTCACACCACTGTCTTGTACACCTTACTTTTCAGCTTCTTTGGCATTCTTCTGTCATAGACTACACCTGATACTTTGTGCCGGTTGGCTGCAGCCCATCTGATACTAGCTTTGACCTCTTCATTCAGACTACCCTTCTTTTCAACCACTCCTCCCAGATACTTGAAGCTGTTTACCTGTTCTACTGTCTTCCCTTCTATCTCTATTCTCAGTTTCTTCTGATTTCCCCAATTTGCTGCCATTACCACCGTCTTATCTGTGCTTAGTTTCATACCATGTGCCTTCAGATTTGCATTCCATTCTCCTATCCTTTGCTGAAGTTCAAGCTCAAAGTCTGCCTGAACTGCCAAATCATCTGCATACAGCAGCTTTGTTGATCTGTCCCTTTCAACCTGTTTTGCTAATGTAGTCCATCATCTGTATGAACAGCAGTGGGCTCAGAGCTGAACCCTGATGTACACCCATACCCAATGGGAACCCCTCTGTGAGGCTGAACACTGTTCATACTTGAGTCATTGGGTCCTTGTACATAGCCTGCACTAATTCTACCAATGTTTCTGGGACTTCAAACCACCACAGTACTTCCCAGATCAGCTTTTTTAGGACCTTGTCATATGCTTGCTCCAAGTCTAGGAATGCCCAGTTGGACTCTCTCCTCATCTCTAGCTTCTTCTCAATGCAGACATCAGCTCAATTGTGCTGCATCCTGATCTGAATCTGAACTGCTCATCTCCCATTTATAAATCACCTTCTCCAGAACTTCCATGCAGTGTGGTAGGAGTTTGATGCCTGTGTACTACCCACAGGTGTGGATGCCCCCTTTGTTCTTGTACACTGGCACAAGTATGCTTATTCTCCAGTCATCTGGGATATACCTTTCTCTCCATACTGCTATTAGGGGAGAAATGGCTCCTGAGGATACTATCGCACTTAGCATCTTTATCATATCTGCTGTGACCTCATCTGAGCCTGCTGCTTTCCCCGACTTCATCTTCCTTGGTGCTGTTCTTACTTCTTCTCGGGTGGGCTCCTCTTCTTCTCTCATCGTAGGCTGTTTCTGGGGCTGTACAGCTTCTGTGGAGTTTTCTTCATTCAGAGGCTGCTAGTAATACTCCTTCCATCTGGACTGGTGAGCAGCTTGTTCCTGGCATTCATTTTTGCCTTGCAGCCTGATATAGCTTCTTTGTGCCCCTTACTGAGTCACTTTCCTGAAGTTGGTAGAGTGCTTCCAACACTCTATTCTTTGCTATTGCAACTTCTTTCTTAGCTTCTTTGTTAGCCAACCAATAGTCCTTCCTAGCCTGGTCAGTCTTTTCTGTCTGCCACTTCTTCCTGCACTCCTCCTTTCTTTTGATGACTTCCTGGACTTCTGCATTCCACCACCAGCTTTCCTTGTGTACCTTATTTCCATACCTGGCTTGGCCACATATCTTTTCTGTAGTCCTAACACATGCTGTTTTAGGCACTGCCATTTTTGTTCAACTCCACCTATTTCCTCCTCTTCTTGGGGTGCTAGAGCCCTGAGTAATTCCTTGAACTGTTGTAATGTGTCTCCAGTCAACGTCCAAGTGTTTAGCCTGGTTTCTGTTGACTTTAGAGACTTCTCTGACCACAGCCTACAGCTGATTGTAGCATCTAGTTATTTATGCTGTGGGCCGACTGTTTCAGAGGAAGTCTACCTGAGTTGCATGTTGGCTGCTGGTTTATGTAATCTGTGACTGTCTCTTTTTCTGAACCATGTGTTGGCTACTATCAAGCCATTTGCCAGACAGAAGTCTAGAATGACTTCTCCTTCTTTATTCCTGTTGCCCCACCCATGAGGACCCAGGCAGTCCTCATATCCTGCTCTGTCTGTCCTAATATGTGCATTCAAGTCACCCATTATAAACACCAATTCATGTTGTCCTGCTTTATCTAGTAGGTTCTACAGCTGGTGTCTGAATGCATTTTTTCCTCATTTTTACAACCCTGCTGTGGGGCATAGGCTGAGGTTATGAATACCGCCCTATCATTACACCGGAGTCTGATTGCCATGAGTCTGACATTAATTCTGATGATATCCCTCACTGCCTTCTGAAGCCTCTCTCTCACCACAATTCTTACACCATTTCTAGCCTATGTCCACCTGAGTAGTAGAGTCTGGATCCCAAGCCAAGTGGTTTTGCTGCACTTACCTACCATCTCATCTCTTGGATACATAGGATGTCCAGCCTCCTCTGTATCATCATAGCATCCACTTCCAAGCTGCATCCTGTCAGTGAACCTACATTATGTGTAGCTATTATAAGTTTGTTTGGCAGGTTGGTTAGTTTTACATCCAGCTTTTGCTCAGCAGAACTATCCCATGTAACCCAGGCTGGGCAGCTAGACACCAGCCAAGCCAGTAGCTTATTGACCCAAGGCTACTGGGCTTTATGGTGGGCACACACTGGCCAGTAGGGGCAAATATACCCCTCCCACCATTAGCAAGGGTCCCTGCCGTGAATCAGAATGGGCTGGGTCCTCAACCCGCTTATCACCGGTAACTACCCATGCCCATTTTTGGCGACATTAGTCAACATGACTGAATCACCTAGAGCCATATTTTGCTCCGTTGAGAGGCCAGCCCAGCCACGGCATGCAGTCTGTGATCTGTGTTCTCCTATCTTGAGGATACTACGCACCACAGTAGATGCTCAAAGTGGTTGGTGCCCAGCTCCATTCATTGATGAGTCTGATATGGAAACACTCGGCATGTTTTTCAGACATGAGGGAAACCCCATGGAGGCACAGGGAGAACATGCAAACTCCAAACAGGTGTTGGTTGGAGGTCAGGATCGAACCTTAGACCTTTTACATGGGAGGCAAAGAACTTAACCATTAAGGCATCTGGTCTCATCTATTATTACAACACAAAAAAAAGTTCCAAAAAATAGATGGAAATTAGTGATGCAGTTCTACAAATTTTTTTTTGTTACTCTTTAGTGATGCGACAATACATAACACTTTTCAATCAATAGTAAATCATTAGTTAGAAAAAGCAAGTAGCTTTGTTGTCAGATGTGCAGACTGGAGAAATCTTGCTTGGAAAAGGGTATGTTTCCCAGTGCTGACAGTGGTGTATGGAGGTATGTAGAGACTATCAGTAGTGATTTAGTAAGATTACTATGAATAGAGAGTGTATGAGCTATATGTGAGTGGGTTACACTTGGGATGGTGGGGAACCCTAAGATATTTCCTTAAGAAGTTTTTAAAGGAACTTATATTTATCTTGTGATAAAGTAGGAGATTGTTCCATGTCTTGAAGTGGTGATGAAGAAGTGTAAGTGACCATGGTGGTTCTTACAGTGCTGGGGTTGCAGAGAGGTTTCAAGTTCTGAGGAAGTGAGATGGACATTTGTCAGAATTGTGCAGGGTGGAATGGTATACCCTAAAGACTGTGTAATTTTTTTTTCCAAATTCAAACCAGTTATTAGTCATTTTGAGATAAGCAATGGTATGTTGTAAGGGACTGGTTAGATATAAAAGAGGAGCTCCATGGTGAACCCCCATAAGTTTACCAAAAGGGAGGAGTTTAGGTTAGCAGATTAATGAACAGTAGAATATTGATAACAGTACTGAGTCTAGATTTTAGTGTTGGGAAGTTTTTGATACAATAAGGAAAGACAAATTTAGCACTGAATTTGGATATAGCTGTGTTAATATTGTGGACAAATGTGTGAGCTGATGTGAAGATGAACACCTAGCAGTGTGAAGTGGAGACTATTTTTGGTTTGGTATGATTATTATTTTAGTTTGTAGAGCTGTGGCAGTGGGGATTGAGGTTTGGTCGCCAGGTTGGAAGAGTTACAAATCCAGTTTTCAACTTAGGTGAATGCATCGTGGTTTGCATTTTTATTTTTGTAGTGCTACTGAATGTAAAAAAGGGATGTTATCTGCATATTGTATGCCTTTAGTTGGATGACAGAATTTAATTATGTCTGTGATGGATGCGATACACAGCAGTAGCCTAGGAAAGAAGCTGTGGGCACACCTAGTTGTACAGGCCAGAAGAGTGAAATCTGAGTATGTAATCTGAATGCATTCAGTTGTAGAAGCTTTTGTACTAGTTTAAGGTTAGGTAAATGTAGATACAAGGAGGTTATGACTGCACATGTTCAGGGCTTTTGTTAAGTCTGTAACGATGACACATGTTAAGCTGTTGTCAGTTAAGTTGTACTTTAACTTGATACAAGAAGATAAGAGATGTGGTACAGCCGAGTGCTCCTCCAGGCGTCTTCTGCAGTTAACCCCTACTGCTCCTCTAGGCGTCAAATATGGATTGTTCATATTTGCATTAATAATTCCAAAACCATGTTACTTACAAGGTACCAGGATATTTTGTCTTGAGCCATATGTGATGGCAAACACAACTCTATTGATATTTGACCTCTTTCAATGAGAGTTTTCTAGAACTCTAAGGTGATAATTAGTTTTTAAAGGCTTAAGCCACGCCCACTAGGGGTTAAAGGTGCACACTCAAAAGAGCTGCTCTGGTACCTTGTAAGTAACATGACCAGGACAAAAGCCTTGCTGACAGTCAAGTATTACTGTAGTAAGCTGTTTTAGTAATTGATGCTGTGTGCATGTTTTAATAATTATTGAAAGGATTAAAGGACTGTAGTAGGTTAGTATTGATGAAGCTTTGTTGAGGGGCTTCCTTTATTCTTTTCCATTAAAATCTTATTTTAATGTACATTTCCAAAGGAAAATAACAGGTTGCATCCGAGATTATCCAAGTGCAACTAACTCTGGGCAAAACTGCAATCCAAATTGTAGCTTGCTACAAATCCCACACAATGCCCCAGGATTCCCACTTCTCTTTTCTTGATATACTGGAAAATATTAAGAGTTCAACCAAACACCCTAATAATGGGCGATTTCTACTAACCCACCATTAACTGGGAAAAATACACTTGTACCAACTCAACACTTTCTGTAATTCATAAATTTCAATGCCCTGGATCAACGTTTCCACACCCCCACTAGGGTCAACAATATCTTGGTTCTAGTCATTACCAACACGAGTAACCAGTGTTCCACACCTGAGGTCAACTACTTGTTGGTCAGATCTGACCATAAACTAATCGCCCTAGATATCCACGTACCGCTCCCACCCCCCCCATTAATGAAACCACTGTTAAAAATGTCTCCAAAGCCAACTTCATGCTTCTTAAGACAGACGTGGCGAACTTCATGACACCTATGCAGATGGACAATACAGTAACGACTGCTGAATCCTACACAAATGCACTCTATAAGCACTTACACGAGTGCTTGGATCGTGCTATCCCTAACAGAACCAAGACGCTATCCTCCAAAAAAGGAAGCCAATCTGGTGGTCCCTTGCCATAAACAAAATGTACAACAGAAGGGAGAAACTGTTGCAAAACAGAGTAAAACTCCATGATTGGAGGAGCTCCGTGGTCAGCCTTTATAAGAAGATGAGATCCCTCATAAAATCCTCCAAAGCTAGTTATGAAAACAAAATTGCCACTGATTCTAAGGACAACCACAAAGCATTCTATGGCTGTGTCAAGAATCTCAATGGCAATACCCAGATCTGCACAGTTACAGCACAATGGCACCAAAATTACAGAACCAGCTGATATTGCCAACATCCTGGCAGATACGTTCATTGCTACCTTTACCCCCCCGCACCCACCTCCTAAAGGGCCTATACCTATACCAGAAGAATGCAGAGTACCTGTAATCACAACTATGCAGGTAAAAATTGCACTCTCTAAAGCCAAGAACACAGCATCCATGGGACCGGATAACATCCCAGGCTATGTTTTACATGAACTTCAAAACAAACTGGCTCCCTACCTAAGTACCGTGTTCAGTCATAGCCTCACGCCAGGCTTTGTGCCCACTGAATGGTGCACAGCAACAGTTATCCCACTGCACAAAAGGGAAGCCACCATGGACCCCGGGAACTATCACCCTGTTAGCCTGATGAGCCATAGCCTCACACCAGGCTTTGTGCCCACTGAATGGTGCACAGCAACAGTTATTCCACTGCACAAAAGGGAAGCCACCATGGACCCCGGGAACTATCACCCTGTTAGCCTGATGAGCCTGGGCTGCAAGGCCATGGAACGTATCATCATGGAACTTATAAACAAAGACATTGGTAACCTCCAAACTCTGTACCTCACCCAGTCTGAGTTTGTGAAAGGGGGATCATGTCTTCTGAACCTGACTGATTTCTTTTTTTCTTTGAAGCAGTCATCAAAGCCGTACTTGAGGGGTAATGTGGTTCACTCAGCCTATCTTGACCTCGCCAAGGCTTTCGACACCATCCTCCATTCTGGAATTATAGACAAACTCACTAAACTGGTGGTGGAATGAAGAAGTACAGGAGAGTATGCAGAGAAAGAGGTTGGCGAAGAAAGAGGTTGGCGAAGAAGAAGTGGGATTGCCAGAGAGATGAAGAAAGTAGACAAAGGGTATAAGGAGATGAGGTGCTTGGCAAAGAGAGAGGTGGCAAAGGCTAAGGATAAGGCATATGAAGAGTTTTATAAAAGGTCAGACACTAAGGAGGGAGAAAAGGACCTGTACCGATTGGCTAGACAGAGGGCCCGAGCTAGTAAAGATGTGCAGCTGGTAAGGGTGATAAAGGATAATGAGGGAAATGTACTCACAAGCGAGGAGAGTGTGTTGCAGATTGAAAGAGTACTTTGAGGGGCTGATGAATGAAGAGAATGAGAGGGAGAGAAGGTTGGATGATGTGCGGATAGTGAATCATGAAGTGCAGTGGATTAGCAAGGAGGAAATAAGGATAGCTATGAAGAGTATGAAGAATGGAAAGGCTGTTGGTTCCGATGACATACCTGTGGAAGCATGGAGGTGTTCAGATGAAATGGCAGTGGAGTTTTTAACTAGATTGTTTAATGAAATCTTGGAAAGTGAGAAGATGCATGAGGAATGGAGAAAGTGTTTTGGTACTGATTTTTAAGAGTGATGTGCAGAGCTGTAGTAACTACGGAAGGATTAAATTGATCAGTCACAGCATGAAGTTATGTGAAAGAGTAGTGGAAGCTAGGTTAAGAAGGGAGATGATGATTCGTGATCAGCAGTATGGTTTCATGCCAGGAAAGGGCACTATAGATGAGATGTTTGCTCTGAGAGTGTTGATGGAGAAGTACAGAGAAGGTCAGAAGGAGTTGCATTGTGTCTTTGTGGATTTAGAGAAAGCATATGATAGGGTGCCTAGAGAGGAGTTGTGGTATTGTATGAGGACGTTGGGAGAGTCAGAGAAGTGTGTAAGAGTGGTACAGGATATGTACGAGGGTAGTGTGATGGTGGTGAGGTCTGCAGTGGGAGTGATGGATGTGTTTAAGCTGGAGGTGAGATTACATCAAGGATCGGCTCTGAGCCCTTTCTTATTTGCAATGGTGATGGACAGGTTGACAGACGAGATCAGACAGGAGTCCCCGTGGACTATGATGTTTGCAGATGAAATTGTGATCTGTAGTGCGAGTAGGGAACAGGTGGAGGAGACCCTGGAGAGGTGTAGATATGCTCTAGAGAGAAGAGGAATGAAGGTCAGCAGGACTAAGACAGAATATATGTGTGTGAATGAGTGGGAGGATAGAGGAATGTTGAGGATGCAGGGAGTAGAGGTGGCAAAGGTGGATGAGTTTAAAAACTTGGGATCAGCAGTTCAGAGTAATGGTGAGTGTGGAAGAGAGGTGAAGAAGTGAGTACAAGCAGGATGGAGTGGATGGAGAATTGTGTCAGGAGGGATTTGTGACAGACTAGTACCAGTAAGAGTGAAAGCGATGGTCTACAAGATGGTATTGAGACCAGCTATGTTATATGGGTTGGAGACAGTGGCATTGACAAAAAGGCAGGAGTCGGAGCTTGACGTGGCAGAGGTGAAGATGTTAAGATTTGCACTAGGTGTGACGAGGATGGACAGGATTAGGAATAAGTATATTAGAGGGTCAGTCCAGGTTGGAAGATTTGGAGAAAAAGCCAGAGAGGCAAGATTACGTTGGTTTGTACATGTGCTGAGGAGGGATGCAGAGTATATAGGGAAAAGATGCTAAGGATGAAGCTGCCAGGTAACAGGAAAAGAGGAAGGCCTAAGATAAAGTTTATGGATGTGGTGAGAGAGGACATGCAGGTGGTTGGTGTGACAGAGCAAGATGCAGAGGACAGGAAGAAATGGAAACAGTTGATCTGCTGTGGCGACCCCTAAAGGGAGCAGCCGAAAGAAGTAGAAGAAGACAAACTCACTAAACTAGGTATAAATCCCTATGTCAGAAGATGGGTTGTCAACTGGCTCACTGACAAAACCCACACTGTAAAAGTTGCAGACTCCAAATCTGACTTCACACCAGTGACAATTGGAGTACCACAGGGTTCAGTCCTGGGTCCTCTTCTGTTTGGTATCTACTTCCACAGAAGGTCTCTGGCTAATGAAGCTCGCAGATGACTACAAACTAGGAGACATAGTTGAGTTCCCAAATGATGATGACATCCTACAGAAGGGCCTCAGTGAGACAGATGCCTGGTGTCAGAGCCATGGCCTCAAGCTCAATGCCAAAAAGTGCATTGTCATTCCCTTTGGTAAAAACTTTGTACCCATGAACTACCACATACCCGGCAGTCTACTTAACACCAAAAGTGTGATGAGACCTTGGGACCCAGGTGGACAGTAGTCTCTCCTTTGACAATCACATCGCCACAGTGGTCAGAAAATCCTTCTACGTGGCACACCTCATCATGAAAGGGTTCTCATCCAGGAAGAAAGGTCATTGTTGCCCTCTACTTGTCACTCATTAGACCCATTATAGAGTGCAACCCCTTTTGGAATGTACCTCACAAGACATCTACAACAACTGGAAAGGCCGAAGTACCTCACAAAGAGGATTACCAGCCTCCAACAGGTGCCCTACGCTGACAGTCTCCAAAATCTCCAGCTTTATGCCATAGCATATCACTTACTCAGAGTTGATCTCTGTCTAACATACAAAGTTATGTCAAACCCAGAGCTGTTGGACATGCTCCACCTAAAGAAATCCCAATCTCTGAACTACTCGCTGTACGGACCTAAACCTCGTCACCACATTAAACAGAACATGCTGGAGGGATAGATTCCTGTCCCAGAGACTTCCCATGCTCTAGAACAAGCTACCCATCTATATCGAACAAAGCTCCTCATTAGCACTCTTCAAGAAATGTCTTGATGAGTGGATGGGAAATAGGAAATTCACCCTGGGGGTCACTTCTCTGGCTCTGCTCGACAGGGGCACAGAAAAACAACTTTCTTGGGTGGCGAAAGCTAGGGAACCTTGTTGGCTAGGCTTACTTAGGCCTTTGGGCTGATAGCCTAGTACCTACCTGTGAATCTATAAAGCAAGAAGTGTAATTGAGATAGACTTATATTACTGTTATTAATTTGATACAAGTCCCATTGGCAATAAATATAGGTACACCACAAAACAAAGAAAGCGGAGAACGTAGTAGGCTA
Organism: Protopterus annectens; assembly: GCF_019279795.1. NCBI lineage: Eukaryota > Metazoa > Chordata > Ceratodontiformes > Protopteridae > Protopterus > Protopterus annectens. The sequence continues at coordinate 1,790,860,754 of NC_056744.1, read as the reverse complement.
AAACCACCTCCAAGTTTATTTGAAACACAAGACACGTAGCACGTAAAACAAAAAATACTTATAGCACCAAAACATGAAATGAACACCTTCCCAATACAAGCGTTTTCGTCCTGGATGGACTTCATCAGATAAATCAATTATTCTTAGTTCATCTTTTATACTAAGTTAAAAACATCTTACCCAATCAATTTCATGAATACAAATTTAAAACATCAAATCAAACCTTCAAGCTGATTAATAATTTATGATGCTCTCCTTTTTTAGTGGCATAAAATGTCATTAAAATTTATTGTTAAATATAAATTACTTAAAATAGATTCCAGACAATAAATAAATAAACAGTATAACTTGTTTAATATATTTAAAATTATGTTATTATAATAAGCTTATAATAAATATAGATACACCGTCGAGTGCATCACTTAAACCTGGATAACTCCGGCACTGAATTAACTTTCCATTTCCCGGGTATGAAACACTTCATCACTGAAGCTAAACAGTTTGTATCCATCCATCCTGAGGGAATATTTCTAATTTTGTCAAACAACAATGCAGTATGGGTAAAGTTGATACAGTAGGGGTAAATCTGAAATTTCTTTGTACAGTTGTGGTTATCCATTTTATATGTATCCTTACAAAAACAATCAATCTGAGGGCAGGTCTATCAACGTGCATTAAAGCAGCATCATAACTTAAGCATCAAACAGAATATCTGTTGGTAGAGCAGTGAATTATGTATAAAAACTTGTACCGAACTGATACATTCCTAATAGAGTCATGAATATTACAAATGTTATTTAATGTTCTCTTCCACTTGGATTTTAAAGCAATCTGTCATTTTATTTTACCAGGCTAAGTAGAATTAAAATGCATCTTGTGAGAAAATTTGTATGCCACAGATGTTTCTTTTTAGCTAGAATGTATTACCTTCCATTACCCTTGTTAGCAGTTGAAAAGACTTCTTGTGTTTCATGAACCAAAGTTAGAATAAGCTCCCCTCTAGGAGTATTACTGTCACAGAGTTCAGCCAAAAATTACTTGGAGAAGCTGTGGAATGATGAATCTAAGTGCAGAGAAAAGGTGTAATTGTATGTTTCTATTGAATGTTTACGTATATTAATAAAGGTAAAATTGACTTGATATATGAAAAGTAATATTGAATTAAGATACATTCTTGATCTTTAAAGTAGTAACTAGATAATCTGTGTTGAAGTAATATTTTTAATAAGTTCATAAATTGGTTTAACTGGATTTTGATAGTTCTTCTGTATTAATGAAGGTTACAGATTTGTAGCTTTCAGTATTTAGCATGGATAAAATCTCCCTCAGAGGAGGAGGAATTTGACGTTGCCCATGGAATCCTTTGGATAACTGCCTCCTCTTATAAATTCATGAATAACAAATTTCATTTGATTATGCCATATATTGAGGAAGTGTTACATTTTGTAGTCAGAATATGATTAAGGGCTATATATAATCATCTAAACTATATTAAGTCCTCCCAGTAATGAATGCTTCTCCTAATTAATAATGCACACCTCTGCTAATTAATATGTTAAGTTTATTTTCATTTTTCTCAAGCAGTGTATTCAAAGAATGTAAAAATATCCAGTGGTTATGTAGAAGAGTATATTTAGATAAAAACGTAAGTATGGAATACTGGAATGGCTTTTCTGTTATTACAGCTCACTTGTAGATATGCAAGGCGTTGCTGTATCTCTGATTGGTCATAGATAAT
>NC_056744.1:1790844016-1790849016 GCF_019279795.1 Protopterus annectens | reverse complement strand
ATTCTAATTCCGTAGCAAGTGCTACACATAACCAAGCACCCGCAGTTAATTTTGGAGCGAGTACATCAGGCCTGAACGGGCGCTCTTATAGTGAAGCAGCATTGGGCTCGAACAGGAGTCCTATCTCTACTTCCCAGGCCCAGCGTTCCAGTTCTACTGACGACCTTGTTACTAATGCTGCTTCCGGCAGCAGTGTAAGTAAAACATTTAATTTTATAGAATGGATGAAAAGTACGGATGCGTTCCTTTTTACCGAACAGGGTCTTACGAATAGTGGACCTGTAACTAATGGTGCAGTTAATCTTTCTTTGGTTGACAAGCTTAAACAATTTGACAACAAAGTTTTAAAATTAAAGAAATTGCAACTGGAGACCACTTATTTTAAACAATGCATTTATGAAGGCTTAATCCCGAAGGGTTTACGGAATACGTTCTCTCCATCTGGTCTTTTGAACAATGCATTGTTTTACTCAGAACTGAAGGAGCTTTTCCAAATGCAGGGTGTTCAACTGTTAGAACTTATTATTAAACATTATGATAATCAGGCTGGTCAGCTTTTAACCGAAATTGACGTTTTAGACAAAGAATTAAAAGCTGATTTGAACTTTTCCATGTTTAAATTTGATTATGACTGTACCCTGACTAGTATTGATGCACTTCTTACTAAAATGAAATTGAACAAAAGTAAAAAACTTGTTAGGGATAGACAAGCGTACAAGAATGGTAGCGCTTATTTTAGGCTTCAATTCTTAGATACGAAGAAGCCGACTTTTGGGGATGGAGCAAGACAACTTGACAGTACCAGTCAGTTACCAAGTGACAACAATGATCCTTTGGAAGACGAGACTTATTATAATGAAGAAACTGGCCCTAGACGTAGCAATAGAATAAAAGGGCTTAATGCTAACAACAATTATGGGGTCAAAAGTTACCCTAAGCAGAAAGACTTTGGTAACAAAATTTTTTTAGACCAGCGCAACCCTCGTCAACGAAACAACAAGAGACAGAACTGGAATTGACGAACTCAAGCCTTATTGATACAACTCTTGATGTAACCCCACATTTAATTATGGGTTCTCCTTCTCAAGAAGGCCCAAAAATTATTTGTAACCAAAAAGGTGAGGATTTACAACTTTACAGAGTTCTCATTAACAAACGAACTGGTTGAGCTTTTGGCCTATAGGTACACTTTTGTACCGTGTAAATTTGGGGACATTTCTAAAGAAATCATAAATTTGAAATGTTTTGTAAGGAAGCTCAATTTGAAATTGTTTTTTAATAACGAATTGACTTCACTAGCTCCTTCCACTCTGAAATTACCCAATGTTTTTAATCCACATCTTCACCCTTCTTTATTGCTATTTGAACATGTGTGTGAAGTAGATTTTAGACACATGTTTAATCATAGATCAGTGAAGGGGATGATTTATGATTTTAACACTTCTAAAGAACAGATTCAACTACTGGACAATCTTTGTAATGCTCCAGTAAGGTTAATTAAACCTGATAAGGGTGGTGGGCTGGTTATTTTCGATAACCAGTCTTATAAGGAGAAGATGTTTTCTGTCTTAGAGTCACCAGCCTATGTTGAAGCTTCTATCAATGAAGTACATGGTGCACATAACAGGATGAGAGGGTATTTTCGAGATTTATTTCTCGAAAATAAGATCGATCTTGATACCTATAATTATATAGACATTACATTACCAAAGATTCCTGTTATGTTCGGCATTCCTAAGGTACATAAGGACTTGAATAATCCACCTATGAGGGCCTTAATTGACGGAAGGTATTCCATGACATACCCCAGTGCTAAATTAGTTGACAAGCTTTTGTCCAAGTATGTGCAACTCCTCCCAGGAGTATGTAAGGACTCCTGGTCCTTCCTGGAGCGGATTAATAGCCTACCTTTCAGCAGTGATGACAATTTTCTCACTGTAGATGTAGTAGACTTGTACACCTCAATCCTCACCGGAAGCACTTGAGTGGATTGCACTTTTACTTATAGAATTGGGAGCTCCAAGGATAGAAATAGATCTTGTCACTGAAATCTTGGACATAGTGCTGTCATCAAACTACTTTACCTTTGATAAGAAGTATTTCCTCCAGAAACAAGGAGTAGCCATGGGCTCTCCTTGTGGGCCTCTGTGGCGAACTTTTATGGGGTATTGGGAAAAACACTTCCTTTTTCATCATCAACCCTCATGGAACCAGTCCAATTTACACGAGATATCTGGACGATATCTTTTTGTTATTTAGGGGTGATTACATTGCAGCTGATGCTTTTGTAAATACTATCAACAGCACTACGGAATTTCTAAAATTCACTTATAAGTTTTCTACATTAGACATTGATTATTTGGATGTTAAACTATTGAAAGACTACCAGTCCAATACTTATGTTTCAAATATTTACAGAAAACCAACGTACTGCAATTCTTTTTTACATTTCTCTAGCCACCATCCCTTTAAACAAAAGAGAGCTATAGTTAAGGGACAGTTGGTGAGAGCGGCAAAGATGTGCAGTACCTTGGAAGATTTTCACAAGGAATGTGATCTTTTGTTGGACATGTTTTCCAACAGAGGTTACCCGATTCAACTTATTGATGAACTCATCACAGAAGTAAATACAAAGAGAATTAATGGCTTTTTTAAGGCCATTTTATGTCAGAATAACTCTGTTATTGAAATTTTACCTGGTTTAGAAATTCCTTATGATTCTATTAATACCACCTTTGATGAAGCTGAAGGTTCTGTAATAACAACATCTTTTGATCCCTCTTTAAGTTACATCACTACATATAGCCTCGATTCGAAAGCCATAACTACAATCATACGTAAGAACTGGGATTTTATCTTGAGTAATCCTACCCTTACTGATAAATTTGGTTTATCTCCTAGATTTGTATTTAAAAGAAATATTAACTTAAAAGAACTCCTACAAAGGGATTTTTCTAATATATTTTTTAACAGGAGGTTGGGTATGTACCCTTGTGGCTTTTGTAATAGATGTCACAAAGTTAGATCGGGCCAGACGTTTAATATACGTGATAAAAAATACATAATTAGAGCCCCGTTGAATTGTGAAAGTAAATCTATTGTTTATGTTGCTTTGTGCGATTGCTGTCCGTCTTTTTATATTGGTAAGACCGACCGCAGACTACGTGATCGCATGTACGAACACCTGTACGCGATCAAAAATAAGAATGACAGCAACGCATTAGCTAAGCATATTATTAACCAACCTGGCCATAGTTTTTCATTTATGGCCATCGATCAAATACAAGCTAATTTCAGGGGTGGTCCCATTCCATTGATGCTTGAAACATGTGAACTTGAATGGCAGCTTAGAACAGATGCCTTTCATTCCCCTGGACTAAATGAGAACTGCAACATTATTGCAGTTTTGAAAATGAGGAGTTATTTAAGATAACTATTTAAGTGTATTTCATAAATACATTTTTGTATTCCCATCTTCAATAACTACAAGATTAAGTAGTATTTAATTTTTGTTAATTTATTTTCATGTTGGTCTGATTAGGTATTGGGTCTCCAATTGTAACTATTAGGATTCTTTATATATTTTTAAAGATTGTATATGCATTAAACATGGTCCTTTGATCGCTTAGAATCTTTTATGATAATGTCAAGAGATTTTAAAACGTTTTTATTTTATTATTTCTTATTGATTTTTATATGTGTTAAGAATTATTTTCTTTGTGAGTTTAACACTATTACATTATTATTATTGTATGACTTTTTAAATTGTCATATGGATTTCGTACTTTGTAGCAAAAATTTTTAAAACTAACATGACATCACTTCCTTTCCTAAAGCCTTAAAGGCTTGACTTAGTCTAATTTTGTTGTTTGTTCTCTGAAGAAGCCACGCCAGTGTGCATGGCGAAAACGCTTTAACACAATAAAATTGCGTTCAGACTTTACTACCTTTTATGCCATTGACTTGTTAAGCTTTCTTCTGAAGTAATTAATTAACCTGTGCTGGAGCAAGGAGTCTGTGTTCTTAACTTCATTTTTACTGGTTTTCGTTTTGCAAATTTGACTGTGTTGTGAGGTTGGTAGAATGCTCTTTGGACAAATGTCAGTTGGGACTGAAGCAACATGTTTGACAATTCAAGCCAGTTAAGTTGCTGCAGATTCAGACAGTGGTGAGTTCTGAAGGGTTTACCAGTGACAAATCTAGCTATATTATTGTACGTGGACGATAATTTTGAGAGATTATTTTTCTTAAGGTTAGTATAGATTGGTGAGGCGTAGAGAAGAGTCGAGATAAGATGAGAGTGGGCAAGAGCAGCTTTGGCTTGGGAGGTTAAGAAAGTTTTAATTCTATAGAGAGAGCCTAGTTTCCTGTTTACAGATTTAATGGTGTTGTTGATATGACAATCAAAGGTAAGGTTGTTGTCAATCGTGACACCTAGCAGTTTGGTATCGGGGTCAGGTGATATAATGGTTCCATTGTTAGATAGGATAGTAAAGTCTAATATAGGGGATCTGGTAGTGGGCTTAAAGAGTAGGAGTTTGGTTTTTTTAGCGTTTAGGAGTAGGCAGCGTTTTGAGAACCAAGTTTCAACTTTAGAGAAAACAGTTTGAGTAATAGTTTGAAGTTCAGAGATGGATTTAGCAGAGCAAATTAATGTGGAATCATCAGCATATTGTATACAAGTAGCCTGGGGGATAGCTGTTTGTAAGTCATTTATAAAGAGGGAGAAAAGAAGTGGTCCAAGAATGGAGCCTTGGGGGACACCAAGAGAAATTGGGAGAAGGGATGAGAGTTTATTATCCCAGAGAACGGCTTGTTTCCTGTTTGTAAGATAGGAACAAAACCAGTGGACAGTCTTAGATTCTAAAGAGAGAGATTCAATAATTTTTAAGAGAATAGAGTGGTTGACCATATCAAAGGCTTTAGATAGGTCAATGAAGAGAGCTGAAGACAGGGTGTTATTATTTCGGTTCTTGTTAATAAGGTCTGTAAAGGTGAGG
>NC_056744.1:1790836516-1790839016 GCF_019279795.1 Protopterus annectens | reverse complement strand
ATTTCCTCCCCTAGGGTTTTTCTTAATAACGTCTATAATAGCGAACTTGAATTTATGTTCCTCACCATTTTCGATCGTATGCCTTGCCAAGGCGTTCTTTATGTCCTTCCTTTTTATGCAATAAAGATGGGAGTATATTCTTTGCCTAAACTCCCTCTCAGTCTTCCCTATATAAAATGAGGGACAGACTGAGCACAAAGCTATATATACAACCATTTTAGTCCTACAATTCCCTTTATGTGCTAATATACTATTTCTATTATAATTCAGTAGTGTAATAGGGCTTTTATCGTATATATACGGACATTGTTTACAAAAACCACATCTACTTGTATGTACTTCTTCTACAACTTTTTTCGAACTAATATTTCGCTCCAACAGGCTTTTTATATTCTTGCCCATTTTGTTAATAAAACATGGAGCTGTCCCTACTATATCTGCTACATCTTCTTCATCCCTTAAAAGGTGCCAGTTATTATATAAAATGTTCTTAATGATGTGGCTGAATGGCCCATATTCTATAATGCAGGCCCTATTGTAATTAATTTCCCTTTTAGTCCCTAACGTATCTACTTCATTAAAATTAGTCTCTGATGTACTAAGATGTACTTTTAACTGACCCAGGGTATCTGTAGTCGCTGAGGTATTGTTAGTCCCCAGCAAAGATGTGTATATGTCACCTCTCTTACTCATAACATAATTAGAAATATCCTTCATAATTTCTAACTCATATCCTCTTTCCAAAAACAAAGATGTTATAAATTCAATTTCAGAAATACTGTCTGCTAAGTCAGATGTCATTCTTATAGCCCTAATGCACTGGCCTTTATATATGCTTCTTTTTACATTAATAGGATGGAAACTCTTATAATCCAAATATGAATTGGTAAAGGTGGGTTTTCTAAAAATTCTAGATTTTAAACACCCATTTTCAACACTTACAAGAGTATCTAACGGCACCCCTATGCTATATTCAGATGTAAATTTTAAATATTCACTACTAGAATTAATAAAGTCCAAAAATTCTGGAAAGCCGGTGGTATCCCCTTTCCATAAAATGTATAAATCATCTAAGAAGCGGGAGTAATAAACTATAGAAGCATAATATGGACTGTTAAAAATAGTCATTTCTTCCCAGTCTAACATAACCAGGTTAGCGAATATGGGTGCGCAAGCCGCACCCATAGCCACACCTCTGGTTTGTTTGTACATCTCCCCTTCAAAATAGATGAAATTATTTTGCAGGACAATGCTCATCAATTCTACTAACAAAGATATCCTGTCCCATGAAAGCTCAGAGTGTTTCCTCAAGCTTCTAGTGAAGGATTCTAATCCTTCATCTATGGATATACTGCTAAACAGATCTATAACGTCCACAGTTGCAAATGTAATGTTCCCATAGTCCATATTCAATGGATAATTTTTTAAAAATTCCCATGAATCCTTCACTAGATGCTTAACCTTCACATAAATGGGTTTTAATAAAGTATCAATAACCACCCCTATATGAAAAGTTTTGGATTTACTCCCAGAAATTATGGGACGAAATGGTGGATTTTGGATATTTTTGTGTACCTTTGGAATACCAACTATGGTGGCCATAGTGGGATACTCTACCTTCATATATTTGTAAAGGTCCTCAGTAATTCTTTGTTCCAAAAAATATTCCTCAAGGTACAGATCTATTCTTCTGTATGCAATGTTTAACTCATTGAGTGAAATGGTATTATAATTGCCTGAATTATGCAAGATGTTAAAAAAAATGGACAATGCTTATCTTAATTACTGTTTATCTGTTAACATTGTGCCTATGGGTCTTAGATTTTTCAAGTTCCCTATGGGAATTGAATTGAATATTGATGTTCAAGAAGAATTTAATACACTTTTCGACAGTTTTGGTTTTGATTATATGAGAAAGCTTATAAAGTTTAACGATTCTAAACTTTGCAGACTATTGGCAGAGGTAGAAAATCTAAATAATATAATAACACAAGATTTGTTGTTCCCGCAATGGGAGTCATTATTTCAGAAACAGTTTAATACTGCTAGGGATAGAGCCTATAAGGCTTATGAAAGAAAAGAAAAGAAATTGAATAGAGATAAGGAACAGTATAGAAAACATGCTTGTTATAAATGGGATAATTATAATAGGGAATCTCCTAATTTTATTAATGAGACACAAGAATATTATGATACAGATAAGTGAGATTATAATGATGAGTTTTTTCTAGTGACCAAGGGCAAAAAACATGGAAAGTGGCAGAAGGGAGGGAAATGGAAAAAGAAATAATAATTTCACCTCCAAGTAAGGAACAAGCCAATTCTAGTCTCAGAGATTTAACTATTACAAATCCTGTATTAAACACTTATAAGAATTTTAACATATATAATTATAGTGACATTAGACTAGAAAAGGCTCATTTTGGACTACTATCCAAAGGGATGAAATTTATTCCAACGCCTAAATTTAACCTAGTTGACAACATTTTAGAGGTTAAAA
>NC_056744.1:1790824016-1790829016 GCF_019279795.1 Protopterus annectens | reverse complement strand
TCAAGTGTTAAGATTTACAGCTGAACCAGGGTAAGGTGTTTAGGCATTTTAAGGATAATATAACCAGGGAAGAAAAACATGTCTTGCATAATTTGAGTAATAATGATTGTTTGGTCATCACTATGGTTGACAAAGTTGGTGCCATAGTGGTTTGGGGCAAAGAGGCATATGAAATAGAAATTCAGCGACATTTGACTGATGTAACATCTTATTGCCATCTTCTTATAGATCCGGTAGTGGGATTTAAATTAGAAATTGACCAATTTTTGGAAAGAGCTACAGAGGTGGGTATTATTACGAAAGAATTACAGCAACAACTGACAGCAGATGACCCTTCTCCACAATATTTTTAGTTGGTTCCTAAGATCCATAAGTCTATTTCCCCTGTACCAGGAAGACCCATTTTAGCTGACAGAGGGTCCTTGATAGAACCCCTATCAGTGTACTGGGAATCCAAACTGAAACCATTATTAACTTATGCGTCTGCTAGGATTAAGGATACAAACCAGTTTTTACAGTTAATGGGTGATTTTTATATTCCTACTCATGCCTTTATGGGCACACTAGATGTACAGCTTTATACACTAGTATTCCTCATCAAGGAGGAATAGCCGCAATACAATACTGGTTTCATGTTTTGGACTATTATCAAAATGAAGAACAGGAATTCTTACTAAAACTTTTGGGTTTGGTGTTAGAACACAATTTCTTTAGGTATGGGTCGGAATGGTAAATGCAGATTAAGGGTACTGCCATGGGAGCAACTTTTGCTCCGATATATGCGGACCTGTTTATGGAGGTACAAATGATTTATCAACAGAAGGAATTTACATCAGAATTATTGATGTGGAGAGAGTATCTGGACAACTGCTGGGTAATATGGCAGGGCACTGTGCATAGGTGGCAACAGTTTGTCCATTTTATGAATCTAAATCAATATGGTATTCTGTTTAGTGGCAAATTGGAAGGGAAAAGAATTGAATTTCTAGATGCTATGGTTACCAAGGCTAATGATGGTGTGGTCCACACTAGCCTATACAGGAAGCTATTTACCAAGAATTCATTGTTGTGGGCAGATAGCAGCCATCCACAGCACATTATTAATAATATCTCCCAAGCTCAATTCAAAAGACTTAAGCGTATATGCAGTCAATTGGATGATTTCCAGGCACAGGCCGAACAGATGACGTCTAGATTTTTGGCAAGGGGCTATAAAGCTAGAGAAGTTGATAGAGCCCGAAGTATGGTGGACTCCAGTACCAGGCAACAATTATTAGAGGTGTTCAACGGCCACAGGTTGAAGGGAACCAAGTCATCAGGTTCATGACTAAGTTTAGAAGTAATAGTTTCAAAATAAAAGACATAATACAACGACATTGGCACATATTGAAGACTGATAGGTTTTTGGATACATTAATAGACTCACTGTGTTCTTTTGGCTATAGGAGAGGGAAGACCATAGGTGAAAGATTAGCTAATTTCAACAAGAGTCATAAAAAAGTTAGAAACAACCAAGTCAGCAAAATAATGGGCAGTACATGTTGTGGACATTGTGTTCACTGCAAGATTGTCTCTAAAACCAAGTCATTTACGTCTATAAATACACCCAAGGTATATGATATTTGATCACATGTACTAGTGAATGGGTGGTTTATATGGCGGTGTGCCAATGTGGGGCAGACCTCTTTATCTTTTAAGGAAACCCAAAAAAAAGTATAAATCAACAGACAAGGCGAACGTGCTCTGGCAGATCCAAAAGTTGTTTAATGACTGACAACAAGTAAAATCAGGTAGCAATAATCTAGGTCGCAATAAAGTAACTGGCAATGAATAAAAAATTAAAAGTTTTAAACAGTCCAATAGCAATAATCCAAATCACAGTGTAAAGCACATTTCGTTAGGAAATCCTTCTAACTTCATCAGACAATGACACCCAGAATACAAACACAGGTTTAAGTACTTCATCTGATACCTAAAACCTAGTACTGCAGTTATGTTCACTCGCATGGTAAAAGGTATAGTACTAACGTCGGTGAACTTGTTGATGTTAAATAAGAAAATAAAGTGGTTCTTTTACAAGTTTCCGTTGTATTAGAACAGTAAAAGTAACATTCACTTAGATGCTCATAGTTATATTGCATCTACTTTTGAAGTCAAGTGACCCATGAAAAGTATAAAAGTTATGTGAAAGTGTCATAAAAGTAAATATACAAATTAGGACAGTTACTAGGAAATTGTAACGTCACATTACTAGTAGTCTTGATGTAAGACCATCCATAAAAAATTACAGCTGTTATCTCATGAGACTCTTGAGTTTTAACACATAAAATGGAAGTCATTTCATTAAGTCCCAGTAAATGGCATGCATTGAGTCTTAGCTGCCAAAGGAGTTCTAATTTCTGAAGCATAAGGGTGGACGCCTCTCCTCTCCTGTCCGTATCTATTGAATCAATGGCCCTAAATTTAAAAGTATGGTTAGGATGTTCAGCACAATGTCTAGCCAATGGGCTCTCCATTTTTCCTCTAGTAATGTAGTAGACATGTTCGGAAATCCTCTTTTAATTTACGGCCTGTCTTTCCAACGTAAAAACCAGGGCAACACTGACATTGTGCTAAATAAACTATGGCCTTAGAGTTACAGTTAAACTTGTTCTTTAGGAAATATTCACACCCCCAATAGTAAATTATGATATTTTTATGATATTAATATTATAACACTTTAATGGGTCTACCACCTTCCTCAAGTTTACTAGTAATTTCTACACACAAGTTTTTTGAATGTGGAATTAACTAAAGATAGACACCGGAAAAAATATTTTGCATGGATTTTCCAAAAGAGCACATATTCAAACTCATTCTTACACTACACTAGTTTCCATCCTATGCATCAGAAGAAGAGTGTTGTGAAGGGCCAACTAGTACGAGTGGCCAGGATGACCACGGAGGACTACCACTTCTTTGAGGAATGTGAACTTTTAAAGTCTATATTCCTCAAAAGAGGATACCCCAAAGAGCTGATTACTGACCTTATAGGTGAGGTCAGTAGAAAACGTGCCATTGGCTATTTCAAGCCCATTCTATCTAAAGGGTTGAGTGTGCAATACTCTTTGAGGTTTGTGACTACATTTTCTTTAGACTATGAAGCCTTGAAAACAATATTGGGTAAGAATTGGCAGTTGTTAACATCTGATAGAGACATACAAGGAAAACTAGGAGATAAACCCTTGTCACCTGGAAGAAAGGAAAGAACTTAGAAAACCTCACTGAAAGAAGTAATAGAATTATTAGGGATTTTCCAGGGACATTTAAGTGTGAGGCATGTAACTAGTGTTGACATGTCATCACAGGGTCAAAATTTACTATTAGGGGGCGTGAATATTTCCTAAAGAACAAGTTTAACTGTAACTCTAAGGCCATAGTTTATTTAGCACAATGTCAGTGTTGCCCTGGTTTTTACATTGGCAAGACAGACCGTAAATTAAAAGAGGATTTCCGAACATGTCTACTATATTACTAGAGGAAAAATGGAGAGCCCATTGGCTAGACATTGTGCTGAACATCCTAACCATACTTTTAAATTTAGGGCCATTGATTCAATAGATACGGAAAGTAGAGGAGAGGCGTCCACCCTTATGCTTCAGAAATTAGAACTCCTTTGGCAGCTAAGACTCAATGCATGCCATTTACTGGGACTTAATGAAATGACTTCCATTTTATGTGTGTTAAAACTCAAGAGTCTCATGAGATAACAGCTGTAATTTTTTATGGATGCTCTTGCATCAAGACATACTAGTAGTTCTAGTGACATTACAATTTCCTGCTAACTGCCCTGATTTGTATATTTACTTTTATGACACTTTCACATAACTTTTATACTTTTCATGGGTCCCTTGACTTTAAAAGTAGATAAACTGTAACTATGAGCATCTAATTGAGTGTTACTTTTACTGTTCTAATACAATGGAAACTTGTAAAAGAACCACTTTATTTTCTTATTTAACATCAACAAGTTCACTGATGTTAGTGCTATACCTTTAACCATGCAAGTGAACCTAATTGCAGTATTAGATTTTAGGTATCAGATGAAGTACTTAAACCTGCGTTTGTATTCTTGGTGTCATTGTCTGATGAAGTTAGGAGAAGGATTTCCTGACGAATTTGATTATTGATTTGGATTATTGCTATTGGACTGTTTAAAACTTTAATTTTTTTTATTCGTTGCCAGTTACTTTAAAAGATAAAGAGAAGCAATAATCCAAGTCACAATAAAGCAATAGACAGAGAACAGCATTACATATAAGCGATTTCAATTCTAAAAGAGTACGGAGCACCCTGTACAAACACACTCAAATGCATGTAGGCGCACACTTTATTTTTCTGGGTATCGATCAGGTAGTAGGGAAAAATTTAACGTTGGTCAGTAAACATAGAATACTAACTGAAAAAGAAAGGAAATGGATTGTGTATTTAGGAGCATTATTTAAACCAGGTCTAAACGACCATTGGTAAGGTTATCCATGGCATAGTATGTGTGTGACTTGGAGGTAGTTGAAATAATAATGTATCTAGGCAGCTGTTTGAATTATGGTACTTACAGTTTATAGTGTAGTATGTGGTTTGGAGACTTTTGTTTTTAAAAATATCTTGATGATTTAGTTAAGGTATATGGTGTCTTTAAATTAATGACTGATGGAACGGGGTATAAATATGTTACTGTTCCGTATTTGCAATACACACTGATGACGCTAGGGGGCGAAACCTAGGTTTGTGTATTGTGTATGTTTTATTGTGAGTCTGACATTAAACATTTGGATGCTAACAGCCTTGTTCCCAAATGGCGTTTTTTTTTTTTTTTTTTGCTGAACATGGTTTTTAACACTCATTTTGGTTTTGTATTCTGGTTAGTGCTGGACGTAGTGGAGCATGGCATAGATATATACACATACACACACACACATATATATATATATATATATATATATATATATATATATGTGTGT
>NC_056744.1:1790663325-1790823516 GCF_019279795.1 Protopterus annectens | reverse complement strand
GCCTCCTGTTTTTGGGGGAGACCCTAGTTGGTATTTATATAGACTGGGGAAATTTCCTAGTCTTTTAAAAAAATGGGGACTGCAGGTTAATGTTTCATCTGAAGGCCAGTACCTTTGGTATGTAGTACTCCCCTTCCCCTTAGCCACAATTTCAGAAATGGAACATGAATCCACACAGCTTGCACGGGAAAAGAACCCACAGCTTCTTGATCTTCCAGCATCAAAGGCAAGTGTCAGTCTTGCTGAGCTAATAACAGTGACACCTTATACCATCATTAGTGTGGGTAAAACGGATGACAATGTGATATTCAGTGGATATGCAGACTGATATACATACTACCTCTCTAAAATATATGTTCCCCATAAGGGAAAAACAAGGATAAGGCTTGTTTCTTGTGTTCTTTTAATAAATGGTGTCACCCTCCTCTTGCTATTTTCACAATGAGCAACTTAAAATAAAATAAGCAGGAGCAGAGCTTAAGTACTTTGCTAGTGTGTTCTTCATTTATTCACACAAATAGTCACCAAGAAAATAATCTGAATGCCAGTCATTTTTAATGAGGAACCATTCATTTAAGTACTTGTAATGTATGTGAAAACAAGTTTTACAGAAAATTGGGTTTAATGTGTTAAGAAAGAGATTTATTTAATTCTTGTTCACCGTATTTTTGCTCTTCTGAAAGTGTTACAAGACAAAAAATTCACATTATAAAAATTTTACATTTCAAACATTTCTAATTTAGTGAAGTGTTTTCCCACATGCAAATCACTGATGAGGTTTATAGTAAAGTGGAAACAACAGTAGGAAATCATTTAATACTGATTTTGTGGCTTGCCTTTTCTTGCATAATTGGGTAAGAAAAGGAAGTGTTTATGTTTTCAGTGTCTTTATTGTGCTCATTAATACTTTGGTAAGTGGACATTTAATGAACATTTCTGCAGCGGGGAATGTGAATTCAAGTACAACCTGCAATAAGGGCTAAGCATTAGGACACACGTGGTAAGTAATTAATGTTTTTTTTTCCTGTTAATGTTACTTTTAGAATTGTATGTCTAGGGCGTTTTCTCTCTCTTTTCCTACAAGCAGCGAGTTCCCTCACCCACCCTACAACTAAGGACATTGGAGGAGGAGGAGGGAGCTGAGAGCCAGACACCAGCTGTCATTCAAAGGGGATCAGGGGCTTTTCTCCATGGTTTCTAACTATTCCTCCATTGAGTGGCTTATCAACATACCATATAAGGTGGCAGTGCTGACTTAGTGGCACATTTGCACTTCCACACGTGTTGAAATGCACCTGTACTGCTGCTTACCACAAACATCCATTATGGCCCTAGTGCTGCTGCTTCCCTGTACGACCACTAGGGGGCAGATTATTAGCGGTCTGAACCAACTCATTTCCTAACTGCCTTGGTTACTTACTAGTATCTTTCTTGCTGTCTTTTGTGAACACCCAACTTTAGCTAGTTGTACCAAGGTCTTTGGGGCTGCAGTAACAGCTGCATCCCTCTGTGCTAGGGAGCCAGATGTTTCTTTCAGATTCTCACCTAAGATATTAGTTATGTGGCACGAAGAAAGAAGGCAGGAGCAGAAAGGTACTCTATTACCTAGGAGGGTGATATGAAGTGAATTATGGGTAAATGAAAACAGACTGTCTGGGCACTGGAAGTTATGAATCAATGGAGAAAGGAGCAGGAGCAACAGCTATAGGCTAGATGTGACATGCGGGGATGCTTGCTTGGTAATATTGATGACTCAGAATGAGAGATAGTGAACTGGGATCTTGCTGTGGATGGAGGAGGGGCAGTGTATGGTTAGTGGCATAAAGGGTGTGAGGTGAAAGTAAAGGTAGATGGGAAACTGGCACATTATGGTTTGAGCGATAGAAGGTGTGAGAAATAGTATGAACCAATGGCAGATATAAGGTATTGTGCACAGAAAGATCCTGGAATGGGAACTGATGTGTCACAGCTGTGGAGTACAGCACAGTGGAGGTGGAAGTGATTTAAGGCAGGAAGATGAAAGCTATCAGATGGGGGATGTGGCATGCATGAAGGGGTGGACATTGGAGGTCTGGGGTGATGTAAAATGCTGGGAGGTGTGTGGTTCAGTAAGGTGAGGACAGGAGGTGACTGCATTAAGGTTTGGGATGCGAAATGCAGTAAGATTAAAGGATGTGGGAGGTGTGAATATAGTAAGGTCAGGGAATAGGAACTGTGGTATGTATGTAAGTGGAATAACAGTTCCAAAGTGTACATACAGCATTGGAATGTTGGGGGATGTAACGTGGCTGTAGGGATCTACTTCAAAGCTGGAAGTTTCAGAACCTCGGCCTGCAAATGGTTGAGTCCATAAGATCAAAGTTTTGAAATTTTTAAATTGTAATTAAAGAAATTACGTTTTTGCAAGGGGGCAAGCCCCTTGCACCCACATCCCCCCTGCTAAATAAATATACCAACTCTGAGATCTCACTATAGTGAGGGAAATGGTACATTTCTTGTTCCGCACTGTATGTCGATCTGCATTCAAAATGTTCGAAGTTTCACAACTTTGATCCTATGGTCTCAACCATTTGCAGTTCGTAGTTTTGCAACTTTGAGCTTTTGAAGGGAATCTGGCAGTAGTAAGGTCAGTGAGAAGTGGGAGGAATGACCAGTACAGTGTGGTAATATCAGTGAGGGATGGCATCTTTGCATTTAGGTGAGATAAAAGTTATGGATGGAAGACAAGAGCTGTAATAAGGTTAGGGGGATGTGAAATGTAGAGTATGGTAAGATGGGTAATAGAAGAGCTAAGGGGTGGGAGGTGGGGAGATCATCACTGTTGAGAGGAGATGATGTGGTAGAGAGTGAGGTTGGGGTGGCAGGTGTAATAGGTTTTGGGCTGATAGGTACAATATGAGGCATTAGGTTTGCAGTGCATTAAGGACAGGATGCATGTAATGGGCAGAGAACATCGTGAAGAGTAACAAGGTGAGGAGTGGAAAATGTGGAGTGTAGCAATGTTAGGGGACAGGCATTGTGGTATGCAGAGTGGGGAGTAGGAGATATGGGTTGAGGAGATAGGAATGTGGAATACAGTACATCGGGGAATAGGAGGTGTGGGTGCAGTTAGGCACTGGAGAGGATATATGGGGACAGAATATATGGGGTGCTGGTTTTGTCACGTAATAAGATTAGAGTACAAGAGGTGTAAGTGCAGTTTGGTTGAGGGATGGATGATTTGGAGTGTTGTAAGACTGTGATGAGGTCTGGGAGATACAGTGGGCTGAGTATCAGAAGTTGAGGGTGGGGATGACAGCTAAGACATGCATTAAAGCACAAACATTGTAAGGAACTGGTTCAGAAGAGGGTGCTTACAGTGACAAAAAGAGTCTGAATAAAACAGGTGTGTGTTTGGAATGGAAAGAAATAGAATAATTGTTTAAACAACAGGTTCATAGGACAATGGTTATTGCAAGTGTGAGATACAGGGACCTCACTGAAGATGCTGTACAATGAGCCTACCTTAAGAGGTACAGAAGAATATCTGCTGATAGAGGAGTCCGCTTCCAGAGAGGCGTGGGCAAAAAAGTAAATAGCAGACAAATAGGAGGGGTATCAGTAAACATGTGAGTTAAAGGGGGTAGGTACATACAATGGAGTTTGGTGTGACAATTACATAAATAATGGATCAGGACTTTGAGATGGACACTGGGAATGACAAACATGGGCAGAAAAGTGAAATGAAAATCTTGACTGATGGTTTTGAATAAGACTGGAGCGCACTGATAAAATTAATTGAGGTGAACTATGGCCTGGGAAAGTGTACCCATGCAGCACAGGGTCACGTGATGAAGGCATAACCTTCTTAAATTACTTGTGGTAGTTTGGTGGGGAGGGAGTGTAAGACCTGAAGGCACCATTTTATAAATCACTCACTGATGATAACTTCAGCTAATCTCTTTACTTATTACAAGAAAGGGGGTACATAATGAATCACCAAAACACAACACATAATAAATTACAGACTGAAAGGGAAAATTGTTGAATCTCATAACTCAGTGTAAAGCTGATGATGCAGGATATAATTATAGTATCCCAATAATACAGCCACTGGGGAATAAAGGACTATTCTGTTTTCTGAGAGAATGCAACTGCAGAGTTTGGAACTTCTGAGTAGGTTGGGTCTGTGTGTGTTTGCAGAACAGGGCTTCACCATAAAAATAACTGCAGGGTTTAAAATTGTGATGGCTTGTGTAACTCCATACATCAGTTGACTGTTCTAAGATTCTGCTTTTTCAGGTAGTCATTTTTGCTGCATTTTGTCTGACATCACCAAGTGCCAAGAATATGTAATTGTAAAAAAGCATTACAGACTGATGATGTAAAACTTTGTGCGCCTCCCATATTGAAATCCATGACACACTGCCATGATGGTACGTATATTTACAGGCCAGAGGTTAACTAAGAATAAGTAATAAAGTAGATGGTCCATTCTGTAAGGCACTCTAGAATGTGTGGTGGTTATAAGGACTTTAGTTACCCTTTGTAGGGCAAATTACTTACCTGATCCTTCTGAAAGTATCCCACAAATGTTCAGTGACCCACGTCACTTTTCCTGTTTTGTGGAGGGAAGAGTCCAAGTCAGCAAAGAGGCTGTTTAATAACACTTACACTTCTGTACTATTAGTTACAATCTATATGTCACATATTTACTGTTTAAACAGATCACTGTTAAGTAATCCCTAGCGTCTGTAGCTAAAGAATGTAACAGATCAAACTGCACTTGAAATATTGGTACAGAATGAACTGTCTAGTTTCTTTAAGCTGCTTCTGTGATGGTACAGGTATATGGTGCTTGGAGGGAATGCATCACTCCTTAGTCTGTGCCTGTCCCTTGAAAGGTACCATAAAAGATTTGTGTTCCCAGTTCATAATTCTTTGAAAGGACAGGTATTTTTTAAGAGTCTTGGGTGGAGGGGGATGTTCTATGCAAAATATGCCCAGAGGAAGATGGCAACACACATCATGATAATGGCGTTGATGTTCACAACTTTTCTCCAGATGGGATCCTCGGAGATGTCCGTTAAGTTTTCTTGGGCAGCTGCATTTTCCTCTTCAGTAACTGTGTCCTTGGCAGGCTCATTACTAATACCACAGAACCATTCAAAGCATAGCCGTAGGGGATTCTTTTTCTTCCTCTCATCTGAAAAGAAAAACGTAAATAGTGAAATGGCGTAGAGCTCAAAGTTTTCTAAATAATTACGTCGGAGCACCTGAAGCCTGTCGGAATAGATAATCATGCACCTTTAGAAAGTAGTATTGAGTAAAGTGATAAAGAAGTCTGGCTGCCCACCTGCCCCATTCTTCACACCATGATAACGTGCACAATTTGTACCCCATCTCTCCTTCAGCTGCCTTCTCGTCATATCGGGAGGGGAGTCTTGTTTTCCCTCATACAACATAATTAAGTTGACGAGATGTGCAGCTGACAGGAGTTGTCTCAAGTCCAATAAAAAAAAAAAAGCCACTATATATTTTGTTTTTTTGTGGCTCCCTTAGGTACACACACACAGTGGGAGTGATTTGAGGTTATTGTTATCTGATATATATATATATATATATATATATATATATATATATATATATATATATATATATATATATATAAAAAGAGTGATTACCAATACTCTTAAAAAAAAAAAAAAAAGACAAATTAAAGAAAAGCTCCTTAAAAAATTGTTGATGTGCACCCAACCGTGGAATTTGTGCCTTAGCTGTGTAACAGTGAAATAAGCAGCAATGCATGCTTGCCAAACTGACACATTAATCAACAGGGGTCAGTGTCCCTTGAGGTGCGCTAAACATGGATATTAGTGTAAAACAAAGGGAGTGTAATCCGCTCTCTGCACATGGTGTGTAGAGTGTTAAAATGTCGCTAAATAACGCGGGGCCTACTATGAAGTCATAGGTGAGCCTTGCTCCTGGTGGCGTTCCCATGCAGGCAGAATTCATATATAACTGATCTACTTTTCTTTTAAAATGAGTAAAATCAACATTCTTAACTCTGCTTGGAGCTTATTCCAATGTTTGACAACTTTGCTGTTAAATAATTTTTTTTTGGTTCTAATGAATGTTATCTGCATGAATTAAACAACTGTTTCATGTTTCCTAGCTGTGAGTAATGAACCCCCCCCCCCCAACTATTGCTTGTAATAGTTTAGTCTTGTACATTTATAATCCCAAATCCAGTCACCTGTAAGTATTTAATAATGCACTGCATGCAGTTTTTGGGTAGTCAACCTTTCATCACAGATTAACTTAGAAGTTTTTTCTGGTATAGAACTGTGAATCTTATCTGATTTGTTAGTGTATTTTGTAGTATAACTGCAGAAGCCTGCATCATTTTATATCACTGGTCATTTAAGGCATTTGTGATACGAACACTTTTTGTCTGGATGATATGGTATATCATGTAGTTTTAATAATGTAATAACATCTAGTTAAAATAAATTTACGACATCTCCGCTGTTTATATTTAAAAACATAAAAAAAAACAGAAAAAAAAGCAAACGGAGATCTTGCTAAACAACTTTTTGCCTTGCTTTCTAGCTTGCTGTTGCTCAGAGGCCTTAATGTGGAGACCAGACACCGCTTGACATCCAGACAAGGGGCATATACAGGTACCATTAAGTACCAATTTTTAAGTTTATTTTGCTTATAATCTTTTATTTTTAATACAATGCTCAATAGCAATAACCACTAATGGGGTTGGGGTATTCTGGTGTTGGCTTTGTTTGGTCCTCCTCAGGGCTTCACCGGAGGGACCCACAACCGTGGGTAAATCCAGCATTACCCACACCCAGGCGTGGGTTATTGCTATAATAATCAAGACTGCATTTGTAGTAGAATCCTGCTCATTATCCCAAGAACATTGAAGTATGAATATGCTGGTAATATTTCTTGATTAATGGCATGTGTGTTCAACTTGTCCTGACCTAAGTGCATAACTTCACATTTTTTTCTATTAAACTCCACAGTGTTGTTTCTGTTAGCTTAAACAGCTGGTCCAATTATTTCTGTGTGTAATTGATTATCCTCTGGTGTTACCAATCCAGCTACCTTCGCATTGTCTCCAATTTTAGTCACACATATAAAATTAAAAATTTACATTGTATTCTTAAATGCATTACACAAGAAAAGGGGCAAGGTATGCCCTTAGGGTATGCCCCTACTGATGTAAAACGAATTAGAAACTGAGCTTTTAATAAAAAATGCTTGATTTCCTCACATGCAGCTGATAATTTATTCATATAATATACAGATTTACACCAAGTGACTTCAATATATGGACACAGAATTAAAAGCCTTGGCTTTGTCCAAAAATATGTTGCTAATTGCTATATTAGTATCCAAGGAATTAATAAGTGTGCAAAAGTCAATGACATTTTACACACACTACCTTAGCTGATAAAAAAATATTCTGGCAAATGTCCATTATTACAAAGCTGTTATGAGGAATTAATTTTTAAGATAACCTGATCAAAAGTTTCTCAGTATGCAAGTTAAAGTGATGGGTCCACAATTTTCAATATTATCAGCATTGTCATTGTTTAATATGGGAAAGGTGTAACCTCCTTCCACTTTTTGGGAACATGCCCATATAGTACATTTAACTGAAAATGATGTCCTAGACAAAAGCAAATACTATCTTTAATTTGATATTAAAAATCAATTTGCACCATCTGGGTCAGTAGCTGAGTATTTAACTTTGTATAAAGACTGTACTAGCCTTTCAAATGGAATCACAAGACACTCACCTCAGCTGGCTGTATATTTTATTTAATTAATTATCCTTTGTTGATCTGGTTAGTCCCACTAGGGCCAGTGTCCTGTTTTCAAGGGGAAGCGTGAAGTGGTGTTCATACTGTCTAGGAATAATTTGGCAAGGGTACCAAGGAATTTCCTGTGTTCTTTTTGAGACAAATCAGAGGAGCACAGCAGGAAGTTAGACTGGGTATTAGAACACCTATTTTGTATGGCCTAGGCAAATGGCTTGGTATTAGTGACTAAAAGAATATGTGGGTATTGGAAGTACTTAATGTAGTATAAACATGAGGAGATGATATTGAATAAGAGAAAAAGGTTTTGGAAATAGCAAGAATGTAGGTAAATATTTTTCAGAGAGAGTACTATGGATGTGAAATTTAGTAAAAGGGGGATTGTTCATAAAATGTGGAATGATGAACTAGAGGACCCTGCTAGACTTCTTAATATGTGGAATACATTTCACTGACTTGTGCCAACAAGTATATTTGATAAATTGGGATATATTGATAGTGTATATATATTTCTGATTAGTATGGAAAGTAATTGCTGGAAATGTTTTACAATAATATTGGGGCCAAATCTAAATCACATAAAGAGAGGATTTGTATAGTGTCATAAAAAGATGGAAGTTTGGGTTTAAAAACCTGATTGTTCATTTAGCTTTCTTATTCTGGACAGTGTGCAATATTCTGAGCAGAGATAAATTAATTGGGCAATTTATTTTTTGGGGAAGGTATGCTGAGTTTTGGAAGACTGTGGTAGTAGGGAAAAAGTTGAACATAAAAATGTATGCCAACAAGATAAAGATGTGGAAAATGCAGTTAAACAGTACAGGTGAAAACAGAAAAACTACATGAAGACGTATCCTTTTATCAGGTGAAAACAGAAAAACTACACAAAGACGTATCCTTCTATCTGAAGCTTTCCAAATCATAGCAGAGGGTCCAGAATCAGATTCATGATTATTTAGCAAAGGCTACTTGATCAACAGACAAAACAGTAAAATAATTGCTGAAAGCCACTTTAGAGAACACAAACTTAAAGCTTTTTTTTTTTTTTTTTTTTTTGCGCAGGTTGGCAAATTCTCACCCCCCTCTAATTTACATATCCCACCTCCATGGTTGCACAACAGTAGAGAAAGGGCAATCCCACATGTTGTTGAAAGTGGCTTTCTGTGATAATGTTGTTGCACTGTTGTCGAACTGACAAACAATTGATGATCATAACCACTGCACTCAGAATTTGATTAAGTATAAATTTGTGCGATTGGAGGATTTGGAGGGGGCAGAATGGATACTTTTTCCTGCTGGAGCATGACCTGTAAAACTAATACCCTTGTTGTGGTTTCCTAGGGGAACAAATGAGTCCTAGGGCTTTTGGCCCTCGGAGACAAAATGTCTATGGATCAGTGAGTAAGGCAGGATTTGATGGCCAGACAGTGTGGGAGCAGCAAAAAAAAATGTGTTTTGTGTGTGTGTGTGTGTGTGTGTGTGTGTGTGTGTGTGTGTGTGTGTGTATGTATATATATATATATATATATATATATATATATATAGCTATATAAAATATACATACACAGAGTGAGAGAGAGAGAGAGAGACACACACACACACACATATATATATATATATATATATATATATATATATATATATATATATATATATATATATATATATATATATATATATAGTTGTAAATAAATTTATTGGTTACATTCAAGTGGTCTATCACTTTATCTAATCACAAGTGGTCTAAAAAGGTGAACTAACCACATCTCATCTAATGATATTCTCAAGTATATTTTACCAATTATAACTCTGACAATAAGGAAAGTTTATGATTTTTGATTAATAGTATAAATTATCTCATAGGTTCATAGGTAGGTACTAGGCTATCGGCCCTAGGGCCCATACAAGCCTAGCCAAAAAATGTACCCTGGCTTTCGCCACCCAAGAAATTTATTTTCCTGTGGCCCTGCCGAGCAGAGCCACAGAAGTGATACCCGGGGTGAATTTCCCATTTCCCATCCAATCATCAAGATTTTTCTTGAAGAGTGCTAATGAGGAGCTCTGTTTGACATAGATAGGTAGTCTGTTCCAGAGTATGGGAAGTCTCTGGGACAGGAATCTATCCCTCCAGCATATTCTGATTATTGTGGTGACAAGGTTAAGGTCCCTAGAGCATGTAGCTCAGAGGGATTGGGATTTCTTTAAGTGGAGCATGTACAACAGCTCTGGGTTTCACATAGCTTTGTACAACAGCTCTGGGTTTGACATAGCTTTGTATGTTAGACAGAGATCGCCCCTGAGTAGGTGATATGTGATGGAGTAAAGCTGTAGTTTTTTGAGACGGTCTGCATAGGGCATCTGTTTGAGGCCAGTAATCCTCTTTGTGAGGTATTTCTGTGGTCTTTCCAGTTGTTGTAGATGTCTTGTGAGGTACATACTAAAAGGGCCGTTGTACTCTATAATGGGTCTAATGAGTGATGAGTAGAGGGGAACAATGACCTCTTTTTTTCTGGATGAGAATCCGTTTGTGATGAGATGAGCCACGTAGAAGGATTTCCTGACCACTGAGGCGATGTGATTATCAAAGGAGAGACTACTGTCCACCTGTGTCCCAAGGTCTCATCACATTTCCGGCATTAAGTAGACTACCAGCTATGTGGTAGTTCATGGGTACAGAGTTTTTACCAAAGGGGATGACAATACACTTTTTGGCATTGAGCTTCAGGCCATGGCTTTGACACCAGGTATCTGTCTCAGTGAGGCCCTTTTGTAGTTTGTCCACATCGTTAGGAGTTTCGATTATGGCTCCTAGTTTGCAGTCATCTGCAAACTTTGTTAGCCAAAGACCTTCTGTGTTGGCCTGCACTTCAGAGAAGTAGATACCAAACAGGAGAGGACCCAGGACTGAACCCTGTGGTACTCCACTTGTCACTGGTCTGATGTTGGATTTGGAATCCACTACTTTCACAGTGTGGGTTCTGTCCATGAGCCAGTTGGCAACCCATCTTGTGACATAGGGATTTATACCTAGTTTAGTGAGCTTATCTATAATTCCGGAGTGGAGGGTGATGTCGAAAGCCTTGGCGAGATCTAGATAAGCTGTGTGAACCATTTTACCTTCATCTATGGCTTTGGTGACTGCTTCAAAGAAGTCAATCAGGTTTAGGAGACATGATCTGCCTTTTACAAATCCAAACTGAGTAGGGTCCAGAGTTTGGAGATTACCAATGTCTTTGTTTATGAGTTCCACGATGATACTTTCCATGGCCTTGCATACCAGGCTCGTCAGGCTAATGGGGCAGTAGTTCCCGGGGTCCATCATGGTTCCCCCTTTGTGGAGTGGGATAACTGTCGCGGTGCACCATTCAGTGGGTACAAAGCCTGAGGTGAGGCTATGACTGAACATGGTACTTGGGTAGGGTGCCAGTCCATTCTGTAGTTCGTGTAGAACGCAGCCTGGGATATTGTCAGGTCCCATGGATGCTGTGTTCCTGGCTTTGGAGAGTGTGTCTTTTACCTGTGCAGCCATGATTATAGGAACTTTGCATTCTTCCGGTATAGAGATGGGCCCTCTAGAGGGTGAGAGGGGGGTAAAGTTAGCACTGAACCTATCTGCTAGGATGTTGGCAATATCAGTTGGTTCTGTATATTTAGTGTCATTATGCACAACTCAGAGCAGATCTGAGTGTTCCCATTTAGATTCTTGACATAGCTATAAAATGCTTTGTGGTTGTCTTTAGAGTCAGTTGCAATTTTGTTTTCATAACTAGCTTTGGAGGATTTTATGAGGGATCCCAGCTTCTTACTGAGGTTGACCAGGGAGTTCCTCCAGTCATGTGATTTTACTCTTTTTTGCAACAGTTTCTTTCTTCTGTTGTAGAGTATGTTTATGGCAGAGGACCACCAGATTGGCTTCCTTTTTTTGGAGGATAACATCTTGGTTCTATTAGGGATAGCATGATCCATGCACTCGTGTAAGTGCTTATAAAGTGCATTTGTGTAGGATTCGGCAGTCATACCTCTATTGTCCGTCTGCATGGGTGTCATGAAGTTTGCCACTTCTGTCTTAAGAAGTGTGAAGTTGGCTTTTGAGAAGTTTTTTACAATGGTTTCCCTAATTGGGGCTGGGGGTGGTATGTGGATGTCTAGGCTGATTAGCTTGTGGTTGGATCTGACCAACGAGGAATTGACCTCTGGTGTGGAACACCGTTTAACCATGTTGGTAATGACCAGGTCTAGGATATTGCTGCCCCTGGTGGGGGTGTGAATAAGTTGATCCAAGGCGTTGGAATTTATGAATTCTAGAAAACGTTGAGCAAAAGAGTTGGTACTGTATTGATTTATAAGGTATCTTATTGATTTATAAGGGTCCCCATCATTTCAGCAAAACATTAGTTCTGCGAATGGCATTTTCAGTGTCCTTACATTGAACCTGCCATTCTTCGAACTGTTCATGCTGAGATTGTGGTACAGTGAGGAGTGAGAAATTTGTCCTTTCTGATTAAATGCCATTCGTTGAAGTGGCATTTCAAAATAATGATATAGACCCGATTTATAACTAATATTGCACTTTCAGGGTTTTCCACTTCTTCAACTTGAGGAGGTTGCCTCACAGCAAGTGATTCTCTGGTTCAATTCTCAGCTGGGGTACCTTCTGTGCAGAGTCTTATGTCCACCCTGTGTGGATTTCCTCCAGATGCTCCGGTTTCCTCCCACATTGCAAAGTCATGTGTCTGAGCATCTGGAATGATTCTCCCTGGGTCTCCGCTGAAAATGGGCTGTGTCCCAGTCGGACTTTCCCAGTTAACAAATGTTAAATAAATAAATAGTGTGACAATGAAGTTGTTTTATAAAAATATATAATTTAGGTGGGTGTGAGGGTACAGAGGGATATGCCCCCCCCCTCACAAAAACATTTTTTTAATGCTTTTTTGAGTTATGTTGGATTAGATGAACTGTATTTAGATATTACAATTTTAGGTGAAATGACATACTTGTGTGTTTGTGTGTGTATATATATATACATACAGAGAGAGAGAGAGAGTGTGCGTCGTGAAAGAGCAAACATTCACATGAATGAACCTCTAAAGTGTGAATTCTTTAGAGCAAACACTCTGAGTCCCTCACACCCTCTGCAATAATTATATATACTAACTCTGAGGTCATGCATCGGTGGGGTAGGGCAGATCACTTACCCCATAACATGATCCTGTACAAAAGACTGACAACAGAAACTCCATTGGAAAGAACATTCACTCACATGAGCATTCGCTTTTTTTCCAGCACTAAAGTGTTCATGCTTTCGGATATAGAATATAAATATATATATATATATATATATATATATATATATATATATATATATATATATATATATCAAATCACACACACACAGCAATTCATTTAGATATGTAACAGACTAATTTCCAAAATGTACATCTACTACAGCCCTCTACTTTCCTTCACAGGTATACCAATGTATTTTACCTTTTCAGGTATACCAATGTATTTTACCTTTTCATTACTAGTATGTGTAATTCCTAAAAAAAATAGAACTGTACAGTAGTTGCAGCAATGAAGGTTGCATTTATCTTGCTTATCAGTAGTTGCAGCTATAAGTTTAGTTGAAAAATCTGCTTTCCTTCCAAAAATGTAATGCATTGTTATGATAGCACTGAATTTCGGTATTCATTCAGCACTTTGCAGTCCAGCAGCATGTAGCGGATCCTAACTAAGCAGCAGAAAGACTAAGCTCTGACTTACAGGAACACATTGTATTAGGCAGTACATACTAAATTCTGACTTACAGGAACACATTGTATTAGGGAGTACATACTAAATTCTGACTTACAGGAACACATTGTATTAGGGAGTACATACTAAATTCTGACTTACAGGAACACATTGTGTTAGGGAGTACATACTAAATTCTGACTTACAGGAACACATTGTATTAGGCAGTACATACTAAATTCTGACTTACAGGAACACATTGTATTAGGCAGTACACACTAAATTCTGACTTACAGGAACACATTGTATTAGGCAGTACACACTAAATTCTGACTTACAGGAACACATTGTGTTAGGGAGTACATACTAAATTCTGACTTACAGGAACACATTGTATTAGGTAGTACATACTAAATTCTGACTTACAGCAACACATTGTATTAGGGAGTACATACTAAATTCAGACTTACAGGAACACATTGTATTAGGGAGTACTTACTAAATTCTGACTTACAGGAACACATTGTATTAGGGAGTACATACTAAATTCTGACTTACAGGAACACATTGTATTAGGGAGTACACACTAAATTCTGACTTACAGGAACACATTGTATTAGGGAGTACATACTAAATTCTGACTTACAGGAACACATTGTATTAGGGAGCACAGACTAAATTCTGACTTACAGGAACACATTGTATTAGGGAGTACAGACTAAATTCTGACTTACAGGAACACATTGTATTAGGCAGTACATACTAAATTCTGACTTACAGGAACACATTGTATTAGGCAGTACACACTAAATTCTGACTTACAGGAACACATTGTATTAGGGAGTACATACTAAATTCTGACTTACAGGAACACATTGTGTTAGGGAGTACACACTAAATTCTGACTTACAGGAACACATTGTATTAGGGAGTACACACTAAATTCTGACTTACAGGAACACATTGTATTAGGGAGTACATACTAAATTTTGACTTACAGGAACACGTTGTATTAGGCAGTACATACTAAATTCTAACTTACAGGACACATTGTATTAGGGAGTACACACTAAATTCTGACTTACAGGAACACATTGTATTAGGGAGTACATACTAAATTCTGACTTACAGGAACACATTGTATTAGGGAGTACATACTAAATTCTGACTTACAGGAACACAATGCATTAGGGAGTACATACTAAATTCCGACTTACAGGAACACATTGTATTAAGCAGTACATACTAAATTCTGACTTACAGGAATACATTGTATTAGGGAGTACATACTAAATTCTGACTTACAGGAACACATTGAATTAGGGAGTACATACTAAATTCTGACTTACAGGAACACATTGTATTAGGGAGTACATACTAAATTCTGACTTACAGGAACACATTGTATTAGGGAGTACATACTAAATTCTGACTTACAGGAACACATTGTATTAGGGAGTACATACTAAATTCTGACTTACAGGAACACATTGTATTAGGGAGTACATACTAAATTCTGACTTACAGGAACACATTGTATTAGGGAGTACATACTAAATTCTGACTTACAGGAACACATTGTATTAGGGAGTACATACTAAATTCTGACTTACAGGAACACATTGTATTAGGAGTACATACTAAATTCTGACTTACAGGAACACATTGTATTAGGGAGTACATACTAAATTCTGACTTACAGGAACACATTGTATTAGGCAGTACATACTAAATTCTGACTTACAGGAACACATTGTATTAGGCAGTACATACTAAATTCTGACTCACAGGAACACATTGTATTAGGGAGTACATACTAAATTCTGACTTACAGGAACACATTGTATTAGGGAGTACATACTAAATTCTGACTTACAGGAACACATTGTATTAGGGAGTACATACTAAATTCTGACTTACAGGAACACATTGTATTAGGGAGTACATACTAAATTCTGACTTACAGGAACACATTGTATTAGGCAGTACATACTAAATTCTGACTTACAGGAACACATTGTATTAGGGAGTACATACTAAATTCTGTCTTACAGGAACACATTGTATTAGGGAGTACATACTAAATTCTGACTTACAGGAACACATTGTATTAGGCAGTACATACTAAATTCTGACTTACAGGAACACATTGTATTAGGGAGTACATACTAAATTCTGACTTACAGGAACACATTGTATTAGGCAGTACATACTAAATTCTGACTTACAGGAACACATTGTATTACCCAGTACATACTAAATTCTGACTTACAGGAACACATTGTATTAGGGAGTACACACTAAATTCTGACTTACAGGAACATATTGTATTAGGGAGTACACACTAAATTCTGACTTACAGGAACACATTGTATTAGGCAGTACATACTAAATTCTGACTTAGAGGAACACATTGTATTACCCAGTACATACTAAATTCTGACTTACAGGAACACATTGTATTAGGGAGTACATACTAAATTCTGACTTACAGGAACACATTGTATTAGGGAGTACACACTAAATTCTGACTTACAGGAACACATTGTATTAGGCAGTACATACTAAATTCTGACTTACAGGAACACATTGTATTAGGCAGTACATACTAAATTCTGACTTACAGGAACACATTGTATTAGGGAGTACATACTAAATTCTGACTTACAGGAACACATTGTATTAGGGAGTACATACTAAATTCTGACTTACAGGAACACACTGTATTAGGCAGTACATACTAAATTCTGACTTACAGGAACACATTGTATTAGGGAGTACACACTAAATTCTGACTTACAGGAATACATTGTATTAGGGAGAACACACTAAATTCTGACTTACAGGAACACATTGTATTAGGGAGTACATACTAAATTCTGACTTACAGGAACACATTGTATTAGGGAGTACATACTAAATTCTGACTTACAGGAACACATTGTATTAGGGAGTACATACTAAATTCTGACTTACAGGAACACATTGTATTAGGGAGTACATACTAAATTCTGACTTACAGGAACACATTGTATTAGGGAGTACATACTAAATTCTGACTTACAGGAACACATTGTATTAGGGAGTACATACTAAATTCTGACTTACAGGAACACATTGTATTAGGCAGTACATACTAAATTCTGACTTACAGGAACACATTGTATTAGGCAGTACATACTAAATTCTGACTTACAGGAACACATTGTATTAGGGAGTACATACTAAATTCTGACTTACAGGAACACATTGTATTAGGGAGTACATACTAAATTCTGACTTACAGGAACACATTGTATTAGGGAGTACATACTAAATTCTGACTTACAGGAACACATTGTATTAGGCAGTACATACTAAATTCTGACTTACAGGAACACATTGTATTAGGGAGTACATACTAAATTCTGACTTGCAGGACACATTATATTAGGGAGTACATACTAAATTCTAACTTACAGGAACACATTGTATTAGGGAGTACAGACTAAATTCTAACTTACAGGACACATTATATTAGGGAGTACATACTAAATTCTGACTTACAGCAACACATTGTATTAGGGAGTACATACTAAATTCTGACTTACAGGAACACACTGTATTAGGCAGTACATACTAAATTCTGACTTGGAACACATTGTATTAGGGAGTACACACTAAATTCTGACTTACAGGAACACACTGTATTAGGCAGTACATACTAAATTCTGACTTACAGGAACACATTGTATTAGGGAGTACATACTAAATTCTGACTTACAGGAACACATTGTATTAGGGAGTACACACTAAATTCTGACTTACAGGAACACATTGTATTAGGGAGTACATACTAAATTCTGACTTACAGGAACACATTGTATTAGGCAGTACATACTAAATTCTGACTTACAGGAACACATTGTATTAGGGAGTACATACTAAATTCTGACTTACAGGAACACATTGTATTAGGGAGTACATACTAAATTCTGACTTACAGGAACACATTGTATTAGGGAGTACATACTAAATTCTGACTTACAGGAACACATTGTATTAGGTGGTACATACTAAATTCTGACTTACAGGAACACATTGTATTAGGCAGTACATACTAAATTCTGACTTACAGGAACACATTGTATTAGGCAGTACATACTAAATTCTGACTTATAGGAACACATTGTATTAGGGAGTACATACTAAATTCTGACTTACAGGAACACATTGTATTAGGGAGTACATACTAAATTCTGACTTGCAGGACACATTGTATTAGGGAGTACATACTAAATTCTGACTTACAGGAACACATTGTATTAGGGAGTACATACCAAATTCTGACTTACAGGACACATTGTATTAGGGAGTACATACTAAATTCTGACTTACAGGAACACATTGTATTAGGGAGTACATACTAAATTCTGACTTACAGGAACACATTGTATTAGGGAGTACATACTAAATTCTGACTTACAGGAACACATTGTATTAGGGAGTACATACTAAATTCTGACTTACAGGAACTCATTGTATTAGGCAGTACATACTAAATTCTGACTTACAGGAACACATTGTATTAGGGAGTACCTACTAAATTCTGACTTACAGGAACACATTGTATTAGGGAGTACATACTAAATTCTGACTTACAGGAACACATTGTATTAGGGAGTACAGACTAAATTCTGACTTACAGGAACACATTGTATTAGGGAGTACATACTAAATTCTGACTTACAGGAACACATTGTATTAGGGAGTACATACTAAATTCTGACTTACAGGAACACATTGTATTAGGGAGTACATACTAAATTCTGACTTACAGGAACACATTGTATTAGGGAGTACAGACTAAATTCTGACTTACAGGAACACATTGTATTAGGGAGTACAAACTAAATTCTGACTTACAGGAACACATTGTATTAGGCAGTACATACTAAATTCTGACTTACAGGAACACATTGTATTAGGGAGTACAGACTAAATTCTGACTTACAGGAACACATTGTATTAGGGAGTACATACTAAATTCTGACTTACAGGAACACATTGTATTAGGGAGTACATACTAAATTCTGACTTATAGGAACACATTGTATTAGGGAGTAGATACTAAATTCTGACGTACAGGAACACATTGTATTAGGGAGTGCATACTAAATTCTGACTTACAGGAACACATTGTATTAGGCAGTACATACTAAATTCTGACTTACAGGAACACATTGTATTAGGCAGTACATTCTAAATTCTGACTTACAGGAACAGATTGTATTAGGGAGTACATGCTAAATTCTGACTTATAGGAACACATTGTATTAGGCAGTACATACTAAATTCTGACTTACAGGAACACACTGTATTAGGCAGTACATACTAAATTCTGACTTGGAACACATTGTATTAGGGAGTACACACTAAATTCTGACTTACAGGAACACACTGTATTAGGCAGTACATACTAAATTCTGACTTACAGGAACACATTGTATTAGGCAGTACATACTAAATTCTGACTTACAGGAACACATTGTATTAGGGAGTACATACTAAATTCTGACTTACAGGAACACATTGTATTAGGGAGTACATACTAAATTCTGACTTACAGGAACACATTGTATTAGGCAGTACATACTAAATTCTGACTTACAGGAACACATTGTATTAGGGAGTACATACTAAATTCTGACTTACAGGAACACATTGTATTAGGGAGTACATACTAAATTCTGACTTACAGGAACACATTGTATTAGGGAGTACATACTAAATTCTGACTTACAGGAACACATTGTATTAGGGAGTACATACTAAATTCTGACTTACAGGAACACATTGTATTAGGGAGTACATACTAAATTCTGACTTACAGGAACACATTGTATTAGGGAGTACATACTAAATTCTGACTTACAGGACCTCATTGTATTAGGCAGTACATACTAAATTCTGACTTACAGGAACACATTGTATTAGGGAGTACCTACTAAATTCTGACTTACAGGAACACATTGTATTAGGGAGTACATACTAAATTCTGACTTACAGGAACACATTGTATTAGGGAGTACAGACTAAATTCTGACTTACAGGAACACATTGTATTAGGGAGTACATACTAAATTCTGACTTACAGGAACACATTGTATTAGGGAGTACATACTAAATTCTGACTTACAGGAACACATTGTATTAGGGAGTACATACTAAATTCTGACTTACAGGAACACATTGTATTAGGGAGTACAGACTAAATTCTGACTTACAGGAACACATTGTATTAGGGAGTACAAACTAAATTCTGACTTACAGGAACACATTGTATTAGGCAGTACATACTAAATTCTGACTTACAGGAACACATTGTATTAGGGAGTACAGACTAAATTCTGACTTACAGGAACACATTGTATTAGGGAGTACATACTAAATTCTGACTTACAGGAACACATTGTATTAGGGAATACATACTAAATTCTGACTTATAGGAACACATTGTATTAGGGAGTGCATACTAAATTCTGACTTACAGGAACACATTGTATTAGGCAGTACATACTAAATTCTGACTTACAGGAACACATTGTATTAGGCAGTACATTCTAAATTCTGACTTATAGGAACACATTGTATTAGGCAGTACATACTAAATTCTGACTTACAGGAACACATTGTATTAGGCAGTACATGCTAAATTCTGACTTACAGGAACACATTGTATTAGGGAGTACACGCTAAATTCTGACTTACAGGAACACATTGTATTAGGGAGTACACGCTAAATTCTGACTTACAGGAACACATTGTATTAGGCAGTACATACTAAATTCTGACTTACAGGAACACATTGTATTAGGGAGTACACACTAAATTCTGACTTACAGGAACACATTGTATTAGGCAGTACATACTAAATTCTGACTTACAGGAACACATTGTATTAGGGAGTACACACTAAATTCTGACTTACAGGAACACATTGTATTAGGGAGTACACACTAAATTCTGACTTACAGGAACACATTGTATTAGGGAGTACATACTAAATTCTGACTTACAGGAACACATTGTATTAGGGAGTACATACTAAATTCTGACTTACAGGAACACATTGTATTAGGGAGTACATACTAAATTCTGACTTACAGGAACACATTGTATTAGGGAGTACATACTAAATTCTGACTTACAGGAACACATTGTATTAGGCAGTACACACTAAATTCTGAATTACAGGAACACATTGTATTAGGGAGTACATACTAAATTCTGACTTACAGGAACACATTGTATTAAGCAGTACACACTAAATTCTGACTTACAGGAACACATTGTATTAGGCAGTACACACTAAATTCTGACTTACAGGAACACATTGTATTAGTAAATTCTGACTTACAGGAACACATTGTATTAGGGAGTACATACTAAATTCTGACTTACAGGAACACATTGTATTAGGAAGTACATACTAAATTGTGACTTACAGGAACACATTGTATTAGGGAGTACATACTAAATTCTGACTTACAGGAACACATTGTATTAGGGAGTACATACTAAATTCTGACTTACAGGAACACATTGAATTAGGGAGTGCATACTAAATTCTGACTTACAGGAACACATTGTATTAGGGAGTACACACAGCCATGCTGGTCAGCTGCACATACAATCAGGCAAACTGCGTCTCTTGAGACTACATATGTACATCTCAGCTGTCACCATTTTGTCTCATATTTTAACCCGTCCCTTCTAAAATGTTTGATTTTTCTTGTAAATCATTGAGGATTACTGTGTCAGTAATGCCAACAGTAGTGTTTCACACTTCCCGTTGTTCAGAAAATGCACTTTCTTTTAAACGCCTTTATTGAATTATCACTTGTGACATAGGCAGATTTATATTTATACAAATGTAAACAAACTCTATTAACAAATTAACATTAACAAACATTATACTTCACAGATATTGCTATATATCATATAACCTAAGCAACTTTACATAAATTATTCAGTTCCTGCTACCCTTTTTTTTAATAAGAAACATCTTTATTAAACCATCACTTACAACAAAAGTATACATTTATATAAATGAAAATGAAGCTCACTGACACAGTCCTAGTTGCAATCATTTTACATCACAAACCTTACTGGCATACTCCCAGCTGCAAACATTATACATCAGTTATAATCTACCTAATCTTTTTCAGTCAAATATTACATAGCTCATTTAAGTCTTGGCTACTTTTAAGCTTCATTCCTCCTCTGTATGTATTTGTTCCCACAATTCCAATTTTGTTCTGTGTAGTTTGTTCCTACACTTTTCTAAAGATCTCAATTCCAGTTGTTTTATCTCTATTACTATGTTTACTGCTTCTAATATAGTTGGTTTAGATTTTGATTTCCATTTTCTAGTAATTGCTTTTTTGGCAGCCACCATAATTAGACACAGCAAGGCCTTACTATGCTTATGCAATTCCGATTCTGTATTATAGCTCAGAAAAATCATCTCCCTCATCACACCAATCTGCCCACCCAGCATCTCTGACAGTGCATCCAACAGGGAATCTTTAAAGTCCGCCAACCCACCACACTCCCAGAAAATATGTTCCCAAGTACGTCTTTCTTCTCTGTCACATCTCCAACATTTGCTGTCTACATGAGGAAGCTTTCTCTGGAGTCTACTTGGGGTATAAAAGTATCTGTAAACATTTCCAAGCAAAAATCCTAAATCTTCTAGATTTTTGTTGCATATTTGGGAGGCGTACATATATCCTCCCATTGTTTTTGTTAATTGTTCATCCATTCTTTCTTCCCAATCCTTTCTAACCTCCTCTGATTGATTTCTTATAGTTATTGTGCAATATTTTATACCGTTCTAATTATTCCTTTTTTAGTAGCAGCTTCCATTCTAGATTCTACTAAAAACTCTACCAGTACTGATCTTCTGTTTAGGGACCCCTATTTCTTTTCCCCGGTACTTTGCCTTCCCTATCAAGGATTGATATCAATCTCTAACATGCAGTCCAAATAAATTTGTGACCTCTTCCTGTTCTGTTACCTGTGTATAGGAGCCTCAACTGTGTAGCCCTGAAATAATGCCTTCAAACCGGGTCATCCCAATCTGCTTTGTTCTGGAAGAATCATCTTATCCCACTTGACTCTTGTCATCTTCCCCTTCCAGATAAAGTCCTTCTGCTCTTTATTAATTGCTATCCACAACTTCTCTGGTTGATAAAAATATGCCTGACCTGTGTGTAAGACTAAAGGGACTAAACATTTTGACTGTTTTGTATCTTACTATCCATATATCAAAGCTTCCATTTTCTCAGCTTTTGTATTATCTTTTGTTCAGTCTCTTCTCACGTATCCTTAGCTGCTACACCAGAATAATTTTAATCCATACTCTTAAATACTTCATTTTATCATGTCCCCATAAATACGGATATTGCTGAACCAATTCATTTGTGGGTACATAATTTACCATTGTTGCCTTTGTTTTAGCTTCATTAATTTTGTATCCTGAAAAGATTTGACTGTGTCAAAATGTTCCACAACACTGTACTGTCTCTTTCTGGTTTTTGTCAGGTATAAAATAATATCTTAAAATAGAGCCAGCTTTTTTGACTACCATACCAATTATATCCTTGAATTTCTGAGTCCCTTATTTTCTTTGCCAGTGGTTCTACATACAGTGCAAATAAAGGGAACAAAGGACATCCCTGCTTGGTTTCTTTACTGAATCAGAAATTATCAGAGAGGACCCTATCCACTAATTTTTGCCTCTGATCCCTGCTTCCATTCCCTTTCTTATAAAATCCCAGCTTACTCGCCAAATGCTTTCTCTGCATTAAGACCCACCAACAGTGCTATTTTTCTTACATTCTGCTTTCCTGTGGATTGTCAATGTTTGCCACCCCTCCGCAAAACTAGACTGATACATATCTATCAATTTTGGCATTACTTTTGTCATTCTTTTAGCCATTATAGACATGAACACTAATCATGGTTTAGTATTGAAATGGGCCTGTATGAAGCTGGATCTGATGGATCTTTACCCTCTTTAGGTATTACTGCTACCACCTCCTTCTTCCAGGATGCTGGAACGTCTCCTCCTCTTAAAATACTGTTAAACAAAACCTTCCAGATCTTTATCAGTTTTTTTCTGTCCTAGCTTCCAAACTTCCACAGGAATACCATCTATTCCTGTAGATTGGTTATACATCACAGTTTTTATCTTGTTACCTCCTATCCTGTTAGTAACTGAATCTCCTATACCTCTAACCTTGGCATATTTAATTATTCTATAAACATTTCCATCTTTTCTTGATTTCCATATTTCACTGCTTCTTACAGACTTTCATAAAATGTCCAAAATATTTCGAATACCTCTACAGGATCTCTTGTTACCTTTGTGTTTATGCTGTACGGTTATTATCAAAAACAGTTGCTTAACAGCAATCTTTCTAAACTCTTGCATAATGTCAAGGTAATCCCTTATTTTCTGCCTAGCATTCTGCAGTTGATCCTCTTCTTGTTCTATGAGATTCCCTCTATTCTGCAACATTAACATTTGTCACTCAATCTAAATAATTGTTGCTTATTAACCATGGCTCCATTCCTTTTATTTCCAACCAATTTTTAAACTCCACCTTAATTTTATCCCACTCCCTAGCTATATTCTTTAGAAAAATTTCTGTCCTCCTCCTGAATAATCTCCACTACCCATTCCTTGAATTTCTCTCTTCTAGAGATAGGTGGGAAAGTGCCAGTGTCTCATTTTTATTTAATTATCCTGTGTTTTTATTTTAATTATTATTGGCACAGGATCTGAAGTACTTATTTGGTGTGTATCAAGACCTTCAATTAAATGCACATGTTCCTGTGAAATGTAAATGCTGTCTAGCTTAGCCTTTATATCTTGGGGAAATAATATGCAAATTCACTACAAACTCCTATTACTGAATTCACATCCTCCATGCCAGATATTTTCATAAATTTCTTCAAAAATCTACCCTCCTTTTATTATACTTTCCCTTCTGGGGTCCCCAGGCACATCATTGTTGCAAATCAGATTCCAGCCCCTACCTATACATAATATTCTTGCTGAAAACTGCTTATTTCAACCAGCATTTTCTTAAGTTCCACTATAGCAGTTTTAGGTGGAATATAAATACTTGCCAGTAGACACTTAGCACTACAAATCTGACATTATTGTTTTTTTATCCTCTTCTATCACTATCAAGCTCCTCTTGCAATTAATATAAGTACTCCACTTTTTCTTTGTCCCAGTTATTCCACTGAATAACCATCCCGAAAACATTTATTTATCAAATTCACATGTTCATTACATTTTAATGTAGTTCACTCTTTCTTTTTTGTATTTATCTGTGAGACTATTGAAATTTAAAGGCATTACAGAAAGCATTATTGCATTAAAAAGTTATTTCCACCTTTTATGTGTAACACTTTTTTTTGTTAAATGTCTAGTTCTAGCTTTTGCACTACATGCATACACTGACAGGTTGAACTTTTGTATAGTTTTTTGTCATATCCATTTGAGCCTCTGTAACATCTTTACAAAACTTTGTTTTATTGAAAGCCCTCAAAAAAAAAAAAAAAAAAAAACGTCCAATACCCCCTAAAACCTATAAATGGAATACTAACACAGAAAAACTATGTACATCTTCAAATATTGAAGTTTTACCCTCCTAATAGGAAGAAAAGTTCCAAACTGACAGCCACACACACAGACTTAAGCTAATCTAAAAGAAAGGTTAAACATGCTACGACGCATGGTGCAGCCTGTGCTTCTACTAAGTGTCAATTGGTTTTGTCTTTTCTTTACAGCTCTCCTAGCTGGGAAAACCCTTGAATGCTTTCAGAGAACATTATCTCCTAGCTAGTTTCTCTATTTTTTTTCTCCCGTCAGCCAGTCACTCTCCACCAGACTGTAGCCAGTTTCTCTTTATCAGATTGCCTCCATGAAGACATGAGGATCAGGCAGCAAGTTTCTCTTTATCAGATTGTTTCCTTGGAAACACGATGACCAGCTTCAGAATTGTTACTGAGTATACATGTATTTGCTAGAAAAAGCCTCATAATATTTAATGTTCTTTTTCTGTTACTTGCTGTCTCTCAAAACTTGTTACTAAATCAACCCAAGGTCCTTAATCCAGTAATTCCCACATACAAGAATGAGAAAAGTACACCAATTTTTCTGTTGTCATACTTTTTTTAACCAGACTCTTTTTTTATATTTACTAAAACTGAAGAAGAAGAAAGAGAGAATAAGGGAGAAAAAAACAGCAGCACCTGTTTGCAGTCCTCATTACATTTAAAAATAACTAACAAAACTGTACTTTATAGCATGTAAAGAGAACCACACACCACAAAAACAGTACTATTTAAGAAAACAATCTTTACTTAGTTAATTTTCTCCCTCCTCCTCCCATCCCCAAAGCACTTCTGAAAATTAATGACATGCAGTAGGATATATGCTTTAGAGTCCCCCACAAGACTAGCAATTCTGAAAAAAGTCTATCATTATTACCAAATGGTTTTCTTCTATCATACTTCACAAATATAATTAATTATTGCATTGTAATCCCACATTAAGTGCTTCATTTCCAATGTACTGTCAATTCCTGTAATCAACTGTCATGCCCCCTTCCTTCTTGAAAAGGTTGCACAGGTACAGTCTTTCTGTGGTCTTTATTACCAGATGACCAAGAAACAGAATCTCCTGTTTCACAGATTACTTGGACAAACTTTTGTTTTTCTTCCTTAGCCTGTACTTCATCAAAAAATTGTTTTGTCCCTCCAAGGAAGAATACCTTGAAGACAGTTGGGTACAGCAGTTTGAATCTCACACCT
Source organism: Protopterus annectens (assembly GCF_019279795.1). Classification (NCBI taxonomy): domain Eukaryota; kingdom Metazoa; phylum Chordata; order Ceratodontiformes; family Protopteridae; genus Protopterus; species Protopterus annectens. Next base: position 1,790,797,087 of record NC_056744.1, on the reverse strand, counting down.
GTATTCCGATATTCTCTGAATAGTGGAATAAATTTGCTCATATTCTGTCTGGTGTACAAATAATCATTCTCCACAAACACTCTGCTATCTCCCACTTTTAGTACTTTGTCCTTCTGCCACAGTTTTGTCAGAATCAGCTCCTTCTGCTGGTAGAATGGCATCTTTATTATTAAAGGTATAGGTTGCTTTCTCAAAGCCAGGTTTGGAATATACATATGATGTGCCCTTTCAGATAACTCCTGCTGTGGAATACCAGTTCAGTTGCTTATTTGTGCTTTCATAAAATTAATGCAGTCTGTTCCTTCCAGCTTCTCTGGTATGGCTGAAAATCTCACGTTTCCCTAAGTGCTCTGTCCTCTGAGTCTATTATTTTTTAAACATCTCTTCCTGAGCAGTCTCTTATTCAGCCAGCATTTTCTTCATTTCCACTTCTGATTTTTGCAGCTTTAGCACCTCATCTGAACATCTGTTTAAAGCTTCCATTTTTTCCAGCCTAGTTTGGGTTGATATACTCCATCAGTGTTTTGTTTATTTTAACCAGCTCCGTGTGCAGTTGTCTTGTATCTTCTTGTAGGTTACTGGAAGTCATGTCTGGGGGGTGCACTGCTTTTTGCTTAACAGGTGCAGAACTTTCCCCAGTCAGTGTTTCTTCCTCACTTTTTGTAGCCAATTTTTTCCCATGTCTTCTGTATTTATTTGTTCCTGTAATCCAGAAAGTGCACTTACTAGCCAGTTACTGAAATTTACCTATAAACACAAGTCTACTGACCTACTCTGCTAAGTTTCTGTTTTCACACTGGGAGAGCTAGAATTAAGCTGTTACTCAATGTGCAGCTATCTGGGAAGTCTTGTTCAGAAAAAAGGCACTTTGATGCAAAAAATAAGATTTGGCGCTGTGGACATACTATTTACATAAAGAATATTGGATGTTTGGAATAACCTTCCTGAAAAGGCAGCACTACAAAAATTAAATTTATGGGTAAGATATGAGCAGTCTTTTGAAGCACAGATGTGTACGTGTGTCTGTGGATATGTGGGCAGGAGGGAATGTAGATAATTTGAATCTGCCGTTATCAATAAATAATGGGAAACTAGGCAAGGGAGGCAGTCCTCATATACTTCCAGATTGTGTGCTTCTATAATGAAAACATATTGCTGTCCAGTAGCAATGGTTATGCTACCTGTCTGTAGAAGTATGAGCTGTGAGGAGACAAACTGATGGCATTAGAGTGGGAAAAGAATTTGGGGGTTTTGTTCACACCTAGACTGGATGACCAGGGGCACTGCGAGAGAGTATGTCAGCAGCAACATCAAACAGAATAGTAAAGTAGTACTTTCTCTCTACTCCACTCTAGCGAGCCCTGGTCAGACCACACCTTGAGTACTGCAAGCAGTTCTAAAGGCATTAGGATTTATTATATGGCTCTTGCCATATCCACTGCAGGTCATGTATTTAAATTAGTTAAGCCTCATTCTGAGCTCCGTGTATCGCATGGCCTATTTTCCTATGCGCCACTGCAGAAGTAGCTGTCGGTTCTCAGTCTCCTCTTTGTATTCATATATAAATACTTTAATTACATTTATTTTCACATTTTTTGAGTACAAATTACAAAAACAGAGCAGATGCATTCAATTCTTAATATACATCAGTATTTAAAAAAAAACAGTTTTTCTGGTGCACCATCAGTAATTGTTAAATGAATATATCCATCACTGACGTACAAGAAACATCTGTGATCAAATGTATAAACACCTTAATTATTCCAGCATGAATTTATAGAGCACACTCCACAAAACAAGCATCTAATGATATAATAAGGATGTTATATTTGTCCCCATAAATACCACTGGTTATCATTTTCATATATCATCATTGGTGTATTAAAAATCATTCATGTAACTAAATCAGAAATCTTCCAAATTATTCTACTGAAATCTAGCAGTCTTCTTACGTTCTACCAACCTTGATTATAAATTTAATATTTCCTGTCACACATTCATTAAAAATATCATATATGTGCACACATTGTCTCACTTGATCTGCAGTTTCACAGTGTTCATATATATATATATATATATATATATATATATATATATATATATATATATTAAAAACTTATCACATCTTCATCCCTTATGCTTGTTACATTAACTAGTTTATACCCCTTATCAATTAAACAAAAGCATTCATTGCCATTAATAAAGGTTAAAATAATTCTGTTGTAAATTAAATTATAGTTTTGCTATATATTTAATAGTCAGTTCTACAGTCATGCAAATTACCTTCCAGAGTTTACACACCTCTGCCCAGCTCATTGGCAAGCTTTGTCAATACCATTATCACCAGATAACACACTTACTAGTTTACCTTCTTTTTTTTTTTTTTGGTCCCTTCAGACCTCATTGATACCAGCATGGCTCCCAGTAGCCAATATCCACCCTAGGTCTATCAGTTACTTTCCAACCCCATGGACTTCTGGACTTTCTCTGTTTTTGCTGGGAAGCAGGTCACTGATCCTTAGTGTGTCCTGGGGGCTTGGGTTAACTGTGCTTCCATCCAGGGGGGATTTTTTTTATGACCTACCCACTTCCCTTTCCCTACACTCACCATGTTTGTTGTTCACGTCTGAAGGCAACGCCTCTCTTTGGACCACGCCTCCCTTAAGGGCGTGTATCAGTGAGCTCCCTCCCATCTAGGATGGACATGCCCATCCCTTCCATGCTGCTCCTTCAGTCACCTGATCTGCTAATCAAACCCAGCTCAAGTGGACCATGGTCAGGGCTTTATCCCTCTTTGCCCCTGAAGTGGCTTACTATGTTACCTTCTTGTCCTCCTATCCATTCTTTGATCATTTCCTGACGTCATCTGACAAAAGCAACTTTGTAAATAACTTGCTGCAGTCACAGAAGACCCTGTACAGCTTTATTTTGGAAAAAAATATATACGCCCATGTAAGGTTCAGATTTCTTTACAGTAGCCTACATTATTCATAGTACAATTGTACCACAGAATGACCATCATTTAACATCCCTCTTTATTAAACCATCAAGGCTGTCAAAGAGAAAAGGGGGAGACTGACACCACTGAGGTCATTCTACACCCATCAGAATTTTAAGCTATTGAACTTTTTATCCCATAAGCTTAAAGTATCAAGCTTTTTGTTCCCCAAGATTTGTATAGCCGTTTCTCAGTCTCTCATCACTTGTTCAACTTACCTGTTATACCAGGGTTTATAAAGGTATTGTTTGAAATGGTTACTATCACTTGATAAAACTGTAGTTGATTGAAACGCAAATAGTTGAAACAATTAGACTGAAAATCCACTTGACTGAAACCTCATTTTGCTGAATCACAAATCATAGAAAACACTTTACATATCAAGATATAGCAAGAAAACAGTGTTTTTGCAAGAATGTCAAGCCCCCCTGTACCAACAAGTGGGATGCTTTGCCCCTCTGCCCACTTAATTATTTATAATAACTTCACAATTGCATAATCATGGAGAAAAGAAAAAAAACAACATATACAGTAAACCATTATTGGCACAGGAACATAAACATCTATAAATTTGGGAGTGTAACATGAATGACACTGCCAATCCAGACAGTCATCCAGACACAGTTCCTTAACCAATCCTATTCTCACAAACATCACCATCCCATACTGCTTATACTCATCTATACTTTTCTGTCTTTATTGACTGCATTTATTAGTCCTGTGCAAAGGTTCATGTAATGCTGTCACAAGCGATATCCGACATAGCACCTACAATAAAGATTTACCTGCAAGTTAAATTCAACTGGAATTTGTTTTTTAAATGGATTTCAGAAATACTTATCTATGTTATACAGGTAGACATCTGATATATTGTAACAGCATTCTGCTAGGCAGACTAAAGCAATCTACCCAAAAGTTATACTAATAACAAACAGGCATCTGCAGTTGCTGAAGCATAATGAAAATCTAACATTCTCACAAAGTGGGCTAGATCTGGACAATATCTACTTAACCTTAAGGCATGAGAGCCTTAGTAAAGTCAAAGGTTTAGTGCATGTGCACCAACTAGTACATTTTTACCTTAAGAGGAAATCACGCCAAACAATACCCACCCTAATTCCTTCACCCCTACAAAAATATCCACTACTTATATACAAGTCTGGTCAAACATTGAAGCACATAACAAGCATTAAGCAAAACCATCCTGTATTCTTATGGCAATAAAAATACTTCAGGCTCTTAAAATACAAGCAAAAACTCCCAACCAAACACATCTGTTCTTCTTACTTATTTATCCTGTCAATCCTCTCCCCCATAGTGGAAAATTACAGAAAAGCAGTCAATAAAATGTCTTCAAAAACACACCAACACATATGTATGAAATCAACCTCCTCTAAATTCCATTAATATTTGCTTGTAGTGCCAACCACTGCATACACGTTCCCTCATTCCACAAAAAAAATAATTTTAACCTATATTTATTAGTAACAAACCAATTATTGTCCTTAAGTTTGACTTGCTGTGGTTTTTGCAACGTTATTATTTATAACTGACAAAGAATAAAAACCAGAACAAGTCTAAAGCTGTTTCCAAGTAATGAAGTGGTGAAGAAGGCAATTTATATAACTGCTGTTAGCTTACTATAAAAAAAATATCAGTTTGGTAGGACGTTGGTTAAGTACATACACCCAGATATTATATCCATAAGTGAATCCTGGTTCAAGACCCTCACCCTACATAATCTGCCATAATATATTGTCTGCTTACACTTATTATTGTATGCAGCCTACTAGCTGGACAGGGGTCGATGAAATGCTTCTCATAAAGAATGGAATAATTTCTGTATAATTACTACACCCCCAAATTACTTTAGCTAATGATCCCTACATAATGTTCTGTGCTTGTACAAAGATTAACCATCCTAGACACCAAGCAGCTAATCCTTACAGCTTACACTATACCTACAAGCTTGTAATCCTCCTTAATGCTATGACCAACAAAAGTACAATCTAGATGCAGTTATCACAAAAATCAGATAAATTATCAGTCCTACAAATTCTTCCACTATAATGAATGAGTTCTGTCCAGTTCTACTGCCTGGAAATTTAAAACGGGAAACTACGTCCCAGACACATACTAACCAACACCATTCCTCAGGACCATGAATCTGAATGTAAAATAGAGCTGCAATTCACAAACTGGGAGTAGGTATACAGTTGCCAGGATCCAGCAACAGCACCATCAGCCTTCTGTAATATAATTTTGCCCGTACAACTATAAATGTTATCAATATGACCTCAATACTGGGTAAATGTCTTGAGCAAGAAGTTTGTAGCTGCTCTAGGGGGGATAGTAGACAAAGGAGTGATATATATCAACACGGCTTCCTTGTGGGGAGATGACATTTGACTAATGTTATCCAGTTTTATGATAAAATCTGTTGCTGAATAGACTTGGGCTTTGCTTGTGACGCTGTTTACCTTGGATCTGAGTAAGGCCTTTGATTCTGTCCCCATGACAGAATATCTGATGTTATGGTAAAATGTAATATGAACATCTACATTATGTACTGGAGTGTCAATTGGCTATCAAGATGGAAATTTAAAGTGAGAATAGGGCATTATTTTTCAAAAATAAGCAATCTTGATTTGGTGATTCCACAGGGATCTTTTCTGGGTCCCATGTTGTTTGGGTTCTTGATGTCCGAGTTCCCATTTTGTGATATTGCCTAGCCAAGTAAATTTCGCAGACAACACTAAGGTTTGGGGGGTATAGTTACAAATGTATATGATCATAATAAATTGCAAAATTATTTAGATATTTTATTCAGGTAGGTCACTGAAACAGGCATGCAATTTAATGCCAAGAAATGCAATGTGATGCATTTTGGTTCTGGAAATAACAACTATCCCTATGCTCTGAATAATAACATTTTGACCTCCTTAAGTTCTATGAGAGCTCTAAGATATATCATGGATGATGCTTTGGACTTTGATGATCATATCAAGGCAGTGGTGAGGAAGTGATATGGTCTTTTAAAAGACATCTTGAGGAGTGTCCGTAGCAAAGAGAGAAAGAAGTCTTGACTCTGCTTTTACGTCTACCATATGGCCTTTTATGGAATGCTGTGGGTCTTTCAGTTGTTATAACACTTGACAAATACATACACTTGAGAGAATCTGGAAGATGGTCGCTATGCACGTGAGAGGACGGAAACACCCCAGTTATAAAGAGACATTGGAAACTCTTTTCCTGTACTGATACGGCTATCGGTTTTAAGATGTGGCATGATTCTTGAGTACAAATCAATAAGAACGAGGCAGTAGCAGCCTCTTTGGTGTTACATTTTTGGGGAATAATATCAGAACCAGCAATGAGACTGCCAGATGCTAAACGATCATTTAGGAGGAGGTATTTTCATCATAGAGTAGGAATATTATGGAACTATTTCCCTAAATATATGAGGGAAGTTAGTAGTGTCAAACTTTTCAAGTTTCTGATATATAAATGGCATAGAAATTTTGTTTACATTCCTAGTCTAACTGTAGACAAAAGCTTTAATGGCTCCTAGGAGCCCTGAGTTTGAATTTCTTCTACATTGAACATAATGCAAGATAAGTTATTCCCTCTTCAAACATGAGACGTCAGTAAAAATGCACCAACTTCAACAAAGAATCCAAAAAGATAAGTAACATGAGTTCAACTATAGCTAGATAAAGGGGCATTACTAACCAAAGTAAAAGAGAATGTCTGCAAAGGCTAAAAAAAATGCACCTGAATAAACAGCAAAAGAGTTGAAGTCACCCACCTATGTTTTTTAAAAACAAATCTACTCAAGTCATCTGGAAGCTTTTTTGGCAGGCCATTTGAAACATCAGTACCAATAAACATTTCCAAAAATTACCATCTGGACATGGACCATCATGAAAATATAAATGAACTGAAAGACAAGACATCTTCTCCTCTTCCTGAAATTTTTTTTATATGATTGGTATAAATTAAATATGGCTCCCCAACTTCCGTTTTGTTTTATAACTACCATTTTATCGAACAAGAGTTCCGTACTTCAGTGAAGTATAACATAGAATTGATTTCTCAAGAAAATAATTTTTTATCTGCAAGTATCACGTGGAACAAGATGACCATAGTAAAAAAGGAGATGAGAAGACGAGGCAAGAACATCAAAACAAAAGCATTACGATATAGACTTAATCCGTCAGGGATGACATTTTGTTCATCACATTCAGACTTTTCTGTTGTACATGAGAATGGGAAGGTCATTTGAACAATTTTCTTTTTTTCGTCTGGTCATTTGAGATCGAGAATCGGTATATAAAAAGGGCACCAAACCCCTTTAATTTGTTCATTAGGCATCTAAACCTCACTGATCTCTTCTGTTACAAATCTTAGTGTCAGTTTGATTGCTTCTGTTCTTGAACAATGCAGAGTTAAGACAATTCCTTGATTTTTGATGTTCCAGCTTGATTTATCCCCTATTAAATCTTATTCAACCTTTAATGTCTGTTTCTTGAAGTATAGAACTGTAAAGAGTTGAATTGAAACATACTGCTCAGTGATAGATTGTCTGAAGTGTTGAAAAAGGGAATTGACTTGTGTAACATTGTTCAGTAATTCATGTTTTAGCATAAATGACACAACAAAATTGTCAGTGATTTCACAGATTATAAAGAATAATAAACATAACATCTCTTTTTCAAGAAATGTCCTCAGCAATATTATCTCACCCACCTCAACTCCACTAACATGAATTATGAATTCACTTCTACCCTTTCTGTTTTAAAATCTTTTGCAAAAAAAAAAAATTCAAGAACAATTAGATAAAACACGCCACTATTACAACCCTGATTTCCACATATTGTACCCGTAATTGATAAAACCGATTAGTACTACTGTATGCTCCCCACTGCAGCACATATTCAATCTCTCCCTTTAACAAATCCATTAAACACAGTTTCAAATGCTTAATGATAGTGCCCCTCCCCAGTCACTGAAGAATAACCATTTCCCACCCTACAGCCAAAACTATGGAATCTACAGGCAGATATTGGAATACATGCATAAGTATGACATACTCACACACAAAGAGTATATATTCTTTCCCAGCTACAGTGTACTAATCCCACAAAATACTTTAAGCAAATCTATACCAGTACAGAAAATGGACTCCTCGTGGATGCTATTTTTCTGGGGCTTAAACATGCTTTTAACCTATGAACCACTAACTACTGGATTTGGTCAACAAGTAATTCAGTAGTTCCAAAATTACCTTGATAAAAGAGCCTTTGTACTAGATCTTAAGAGCAATCTCTCAGAAACAGGGTGTACAACAAATGGAGTCCCACAGCACTCAGTTTTGGGATCCCTGATATTCTGCCTATTGGTACTCTGTCATACAATCTCCTATCAACTCACATGAAAATGTAAATCACCCTATAATTTAGATAAACAGTTACAAGAGGGTTTTGCCCTGTATGGAATGGAATGACTTCTAATAATCTGTTAATACCCAAATGTGTACTGCCATGATATTAGGAACTCAGAAGATACCTGTGCAACCTCAGGCTAAGGATTCAGAAGCAATATCTACACTCTCAAATGAACTACAAAGGTATATGGGGATTACATTAGATAACAAGTTATCCATTGGCAGACGTAGACATGCCTTTCAACCTCTAACTGCAAGAAATCTGGACAAAAACAACAGGAAGAGAAAGGCCCAAAATTGGGGACAGGCCTTAAATATGACTCTTATAAACTTAGAAAACGAGGGTTTGTATTAGCATGCATATTCTGATGGACATGAAGTCTGAAACTCAAATGTAGGTCATTATTTAGTGATTTCAGTCCTCAGTGATTTGACAGAAAACAGGTTTTACACTGAGTAGACTAAAAATATCTGGCAGAAATCTGGATAATTGAGAGGTATGCATGTAGATCGACAGGTTAGTAAAGTTCTGAAGCAACTGAATGTATCTGCATGTAGATCGACAGGTTAGCAAAGTTCTAAAGCAACTGAAGGTATCTGCATGTAGATCGACAGGTTAGCAAAGTTTTAAAGCAACTGAGATATCTGCATGTAGATCAACATGTTAGCAAAGTTCTAAAGCAACTGAAAGTATCTGCATGTAGATTAACAGGTTAGCAAAGTTCTAAAGCAACTGAGAGTATCTGCATGTAGATTAACAGGTTAGCAAAGTTCTAAAACAACTGAAAGTATCTGCATGTAGATCAACAGGTTAGCAAAGTTCTAAAGCAACTGAGAGTATCTGCATGTAGATTAACAGGTTAGCAAAGTTCTAAAGCAACTGAACATATCTGCATGTAGATCGACAGGTTAGCAAAGTTCTAAAGCAACTGAAAGTATCTGCATGTAGATCAACAGGTTAGCAAAGTTCTAAAGCAACTGAGAGTATCTGCATGTAGATCGACAGGTTAGCAAAGTTCTAAAGCAACTGAGAGTATCTGCATGTAGATCAACAGGTTAGCAAAGTTCTAAAGCAACTGAAAGTATCTGCATGTAGATCGACAGGTTAGCAAAGTTCTAAAGCAACTGAAAGTATCTGCATGTAGATCAACATGTTAGCAAAGTTCTAAAGCAACTGAACGTATCTGCATGTAGATCGACAGGTTAGCAAAGTTCTAAAGCAACTGAAAGTATCTGCATGTAGATCAACAGGTTAGCAAAGTTCTAAAGCAACTGAAAGTATCTGCATGTAGATCAACAGGTTAGCAAAGTTCTAAAGCAACTGAAAGTATCTGCATGTAGATCAACAGGTTAGCAAAGTTCTAAAGCAACTGAAAGTATCTGCATGTAGATCAACAGGTTAGCAAAGTTCTAAAGCAACTGAAAGTATCTGCATGTAGATCGACAGGTTAGCAAAGTTCTAAAGCAACTGAAAGTATCTGCATGTAGATCAACAGGTTAGCAAAGTTCTAAAGCAACTGAAAGTATCTGCATGTAGATCAACAGGTTAGCAAAGTTCTAAAGCAACTGAAAGTATCTGCATGTAGATCAACAGGTTAGCAAAGTTCTAAAGCAACTGAAAGTATCTGCATGTAGATCAACAGGTTAGCAAAGTTCTAAAGCAGCTGAACGTATCTGCTTGTAGATCAACAGGTTAGCAAAGTTCTAAAGCAACTGAAAGTATCTGCATGTAGATCAACAGGTTAGCAAAGTTCTAAAGCAACTGAAAGTATCTGCATGTAGATCAACAGGTTAGCAAAGTTCTAAAGCAACTGAAAGTATCTGCATGTAGATCAACAGGTTAGCAAAGTTCTAAAGCAACTGAATGTATCTGCATGTAGATCAACATGTTAGCAAAGTTCTAAAACAACTGATCGTATCTGCATGTAGATCGACAGGTTAGCAAAGTTCTAAAGCAACTGAAAGTATCTGCATGTAGATCAACAGGTTAGCAAAGTTCTAAGGCAACTGAGAGTATCTGCATGTAGATCAACAGGTTAGCAAAGTTTTAAAGCAACTGAATGTATCTGCATGTAGATTAACAGGTTAGCAAAGTTCTAAAGCAACTGAACGTATCCTGTAGAATCTCCCACTTGCTTGCTACTGAAACTCGTGTCCTCATTTTGCATCTTGAGTATGGTCTACTACTAATCTAAATTCTGAAAAAATAACACACCCTGTTAGACCCCTTCGTGCATTCAATAACAAAATACTCACATTCTTTCATTTATTATATAAGAGGAAAAATCACATTGATACCATATAGAAAACAAGATAGTTGCCAGCTGAGCTAAGAGCATAGTTTTTGTTAAATAATCTAATTTACAAGCAATTAAATGAAAGCTACCACCCACATTTAAAGAACAGCCTACTATTAGAAGTTCCCAGTCATGACACCCTATAACTAAAGATCCTCATATACCCATGGTGACAACAGAAACAGCCTTCTACAAACTTGCTTCTGTATCATGGAATATTCTACTAGACAAAATACAAAAGCTAACTAACTCTTTTTTTGAAAGCACATCTCACTAGCAAATATAAATGCAGTTCTCCTCATGAACAAGGTTAGGAACTGGTACCAAAGCCATCCTATTAAAAATCACATGACATTTGGCAATGTACAGCCGTAATGATGCATACTAACAACCAATTAACCAGTGTAAATAAGTAAGAAATTGTACTGTTATCCTTGTATATAATGCAGTGATTTGTGTAAATAATGTTCACGTAAAAGCAAAACTACTGTAGTTATTGAACTGTGACCGTTAATTATAATATAACCTAAATGTGAACACTGGTTTGAAATGTAACTCAGACGTTAATTTGTTTTATAGTTGTTCTATTGAAACATTACTGTTGTCTCTTGGCTTACTGGAACGTGGCTGAAAATGGTCTTTGGACAAGTTCACTCACTTAAAGTCAAATAAATAGATGTACAGATAGCCAAAATAAGTATTCATATAACAAAAAGAATTGCTTGTTATAATACTAAGAAAATTCATCTTAAACTGAGACTATACAATACTCTTTTCTAGCATATCATCGTTTAAAAGCCAGAACCTACTACAGATAATATAATCCCCCGTTCAACTAATTTCTACAAAGATAAAGTGTACTACATCAGATGGGCTGATTATACACTAACTGTATTCATGGCCATCACACTCACTTAATTCACCTTATCAATCACAAAGCCAATCAGTACTACTTTCTCCTTTGACATTACCTCTTCAGGGAAATTATGCATCTTCGATACCTTTTTAAAATAGAAAATACTTGTCTCATTAACAGAACTGGGCAATATAAAACAGGCACCACTTACTTCCCAAACTGAGCTTGGTAGTGTCTAATGTATACCAGTTTTTTCCAGCACCAACCACAACATATTACACTACCTTTTAAGTTTTGTTCTCCTCATGAAAAACAAATACTTCCTCCTTAACACCTTAAAGACCAAGCCTCACACCACTGTATGGTTTGTCTCAGTCTCAAAAGAATTGAACAAAACAGGCAATGCTTGGACTCTGTACAAAAACAAAGCAATTCTACTGTAACCTAAGAAATTAATGGCAAAAACTAGTATAGAAAGCTAAATGCAACTATAGTCAAAATATATTACACTCTTTAACTAGTAATCATAAACAACTTTGGAAGGAATTAAACCTACTTGTAGGAAATGTCCCCAAGACTACAATTATATTATATCTAAAATGTACCCATCCACAACCAATTAACGATAACCTATGGAAACAGTGGCCTTGTTTACTACTTTTGTATAATAATACAGTGTCCTACCCCAAACCATCACAAATGCAGTTTAAGCAATATATTAAAGTCTACCATCTATTTCAAACTTATACATTTAGCTAGTTCTAAAAAGTGGTTCATATCTTGTAAGACTTATTTGCTGAGCAGGCCCTGAGAAACTGTAACTCAAGCTCCAGCATGCATGGAAATTATTTATCGTAATCCCCTTACAGTGCATCATTAACCCCTCCCAAAAACTAAATAAACATACATACATAACATAAATGCAAAAAATAAAATAAAAGATAGGAATTTTCCTAATATAAACATTCCAAAATCCCCCAACGTAGCCTCAATGGACCATTTCAGACTCATTTAAGTTTTAGCTTGCCTCTCAAAAATCCTTAAAAGCTATCTCAAAACAGGTGAAAAAACATTCAATGAAAATTCTTTACTATACAGAACAAACATGGCTTCTGGAAAAGACATGATATTGTTCTTCTTTAATGATCAGTTAATAAACAAATAGAAAATTAAATATGACTAGAACAATAATCATAGATCTCACCTTTGGGAAAAGATCCAGTAACAAACTTCTAAAAATCCTTCCACAATTTGTAATAGATTTCACCACAATGGAATGGTTTCAGCAATTCCAGCAGCACTGACTCATCAGAGAAGTCTATCACTCCATAACCCTTCCCAGTAACACAACAATTAGGCATCACACCAGGCTCTCAGGCTTAGTTTTATTCTTAATTGTTCTAAATAGCACACGGCATATGTTTAGTCTATATCAATGACTTAACATTCTAGATATCTACTGAAAACCAGTGCATCATTCAGAATAACCTCAGTCAAACCAAAGCTGTCTGCATAGGATCTTAGTCTAAGTTTCTCCAAAATGAAGTTCAAGTTATTCAACTCATTTAAAAGATTAATTCCCATAAGCTCCTTCTTACCTATCCTGAGCCAATCTAGCCAACTACAAGAATGTATGGGGTCTATATTAAATCATCGAATGCTTAGAAAAGCGAATGATGATTTATCGACTCCATGTAAGTGAAAGCTTACAAACTCGAACGTTTAGAACAGTGATTTTTTTCCAAGGGAAAAAAATCGCTGTTCCAAAAAAAAAAAAAAACACTTATAACAAAGTGGAGGGCTTCACCCCCGCCCCCCCCACTTAAATATACCAACTCTGAGATCACAATACAGTAATGAAAATATCAAAGTAACGGACGTGGCCAAGCGATTTCTTTCTCAGGGAAAAAATTTGCTTATATGCTGCTTCATCATTTTGCCTTTTCGTCTTTTCAAGTTTGACCAAGACGCATTCGAAAGAATGCATCTTCGGTCATCTAATAGGAACCCGAATGTATGTACTAGATCAAACATCTAGGTATATGGATTGAGCTAACCTCATCATTTAAGAAGGCTTGAATAAGACATTTTTTTAAATTCCAATCAGAAATGAGATCAGTACAAAATCTACATTAGCTTCCTAGAAACTCCATGGAACCTTTATTCAGAGGACCTTAATCTGCACTGTGGCCTTCACCCTACCAATAACATTTATTTCCTCAAAAAATTCCAGACGTTGCAAGCCTTATAAATGGCAATTCTGTTTCTTCAAAATTAAGCTACCAGAGAAAAAAATTACAGCCAAACCATCAACAGGGTATGGTAAGATTTTATTTTTATGGGCATAGTTTAACTAAGCATCCCCTGACTTAGGTGGGTCATCAATGTAAAATGTATTTTATAAGCTGCATCCATGCTTTGGTTTATCTAGCAACCTGACATTCAGTTTTAGGCCTTGCCTAATGCATAATGATCCCCTCATGAAAATCACACCTCATGCCCACTAACCATATAGCAAAATGATAGTTTAAAAGTTGGTTGTTTGAAACTTTTCACCATCTAATAATCTCTTGGTTTTCAAGGGGCTATTTGAAGCTATTAGTGTAGTTTGGAACTTCCTCTTCCTCCCATGTTAGTAGAGTAGTTCGGAGAAAAACCTTCTGGGTCAAACTACTACCCCCCCCCCACACACACAGTGCACAATTTTTCTTATGCTATGCACATCTGTTGAATATGAGTAGAACTGGGATTGGTGAAGCTGCAATGGCTACTTTCTATCTGGTGAAACAAAAATATTCATGGGAAATATTGTAGGCATGTGCTGAATAATTCTAAGTACCTACCTCCTGCTTCTGTCTGCATTTCAAGTGTTCCATTTTCCATCACTTCCTGCTGTTGGGCTGTTTTTCTGGCTTCTTCCTCCTCTGCATCAAGGTCCACTCGCTCCTCCTGACTGTATCGTAAACTGAACACCAATCGATGCAGCTGTATGTATAATAAAGGGAAAAGTGAATTAGTTTTAGTCTAGGTACAGGTGACAGTGTTTTAAAGATGAAAGCAACAGTATATTTGTCTCCTAACAGGACCAGAGGTATCAGTAACCTTCTTGTCTGACACATTTAAGTCTTGTGAATGGTACAGAGCTGACGATGACTGTGGATAATATCGGTAGGGCAATTAACTGTAGATAATTGCATGTCTTTGTCCCATAATATGGTGCAGATTTTCAGCAGCACAACAATGTTATTATAATGGGAAGTAAGAAGTTGGAGAATAATAGAACCTGGACTCTTTTCAAGGTTGTCACACACATGCAGTTTGAACTGCAACCCTCCCACCTGTGGCTGTCCCATTTAAAGGCATTGTGACATCATGGTATGAAACTGGGGCACTGTCCGGTTAAAGAACAACTGTGGCAAATGTTCTTTGCTCTCCGCTTCTTTTCCCAGACTCCCATTCCCTCCATCCCACCCCATTCTAAAATTACTGCAGTACACACTTCCTGTCAGACTGCTCTCCCTTACTTTGTATAGCTGTCATAACTGGGCACTAGCTAGAAGATGTGGCCTCATCAATGCTCTGTACAATGTTAGTGTGACCTCAGTATGTCTGATGACCACACCTCATGCTATGTACCCGTGGAACTTGGACACAATACCCCAGATGTCGTCTTAGCAAAGACCTGCACAATGAAAAGATTACCTTAGTTACCCTCAACTCCTAAGCTTATGCATGCATCCTACTGTCATGGCATCTGCCCTTTCATATTATGTTTTATAATCCAGCCCTTTAGTGATTATGACCTCAGGCTTTTTTATTTCTTTTTCTCTACAGGGCTACCCCTTCAAACATATATCTTCCATGGCATCTCCAACCAAAGTGTGTGTAGCTTGTCAGCCATCTTCTGTTTGTTACCCACATCAACATCCTGGGCCTCTGCCACACTCTGTAATTTCCCAGGAAATGTGTCAGGTCACCAAATGCAGCCTCTGCAAATGCAAAAAGATTAAATACTGTTTGCTGAATTGTTGAAAATACTTTCGCTGACAGTGGAGTTTGCCTTTTTCTCCACTACTGTGCAACCTCGGACTTTGTGTATGTGTGTTTATATATATAATTATATATATATATATATATATATATATATATATATGTATGTATGTATGTATGTCTATGGTGTGTCAGAAAGCTTACCTCCTACAAAAATGTCTTCCAATGTTCACTGAAGGTAGTTTTGATCTGTTTGCATTTGCCATACCTACCTTTGGTGAGTCAACATGAATCCTTGTCCCATCATCCTCTTGTGAAAAACACCATTAAAATCCATAATGAAATCCAAATATACCACATTCACCGAGCATTCTTTGCCAACGTCTGTGTTGCAACAGACATAGAAATGGACTAGCATGACTATTGTTCCATGCATTATCTGTAAGACAAACAACATTCAGAGATGTCACAAGCCTGATCCACCGAGCCTTTTATATAACCTTATCTGAGAGAGAGATCGAGAGGCACATTTAATAGTCTGTTGTTGCTTATCTACTTCTTGGACTCATCTTTGACCAAGGGTACATCCACCCCATTTTTTTTTAGGGGACACTGTACATTTTAAGCAATGGATTCCCCAAATATTTTTACCAACTCTTCACTATGCAAGGATGGACCTCCTCTAAAATCCCATGTGGTCTTGATGTCTCCTGAATTTCTTTTCTTCTGCCTCACTGGTCTCCTTTGTATATGTCCCTTGAGGCTATCCATATGCACTCTGGACACTAATACTAGCATTCTGCCTTATTAGCTCAGTTGCATATTTCTTTTGTTTCTGTTTTTTTGATCTCATCAAACTTTTTCATGAGTCGTGACATTTATTTTTCCTAAAAATATCAGCTGTTCTTCATGAGATTTATTACTACTTAAATAGCTGCTTCCTTCTCTCTTTCTGGATTTTTTAAAGCTACATGTGATATCAGTTTTCTGACATCCTTATTAAATAGTGATCTTTTTTTTTTTAGTCCAGAACTAGAAATTAAAGCATTTTGTTATTTTAGTCTTAAATAATTGTCCTGTAATTAAAAATGCAGTCCAGTTAGAGGCTGTTAGCACAAGATGCTTCAGTGGACAAATACGTGATACAAAAAAGAAACAAATATATAAATAATTGTGTGCGTGCATGCACGAGTGTAAAACAAATATATAGATAGATATAAATAGATAGATGATACAGATATAATGATGGTCAGCTTTGCCTACACTCTGCATCATATATAACGGCAACCACAGTGCTACATTCTAGCTACTTCACTTAGTTTTTGTCATGTTTAAAAATGGCTTAAACTTCAACTGAATATAAAATGATGGAAGCTTCAGCTCCACCAAACCTATTAAAAAAGTGTTTTTTTTTTTGCAGGGGGAAACACCATTGCATCCTCCATGTGGGTGTGCTCCCATACCCTCCTTACTTATATGTACTAACTCCACAGCTGCATAACAGCAGAGTAAAGAGAAAAGCCCCCCCATACAGCAAACCACTGGCTGTGCACAAACCAGTCTGTACTAGCAGGAATTTCTAGTAGAAAACGCAATTGGGAAGACCAACATTACAGAACAGAATCTGATACACCTCGTCCATTTTGCGCCCACTGAAGTGTATTGTAATGACTCTAGCTTTCCTTTTTTTCTATTTTTAATGGAGGACAGTCCATCTTTAAGTATTCACCATATCATGGTATTTTTAATTCTGTCTTGTGTTATTTTTTTCTGAGTTAATTCTCAATATCTGTTTCCTGGCCTGGGCCATCACTGACCGTGGTGAAGAGATTAGTTAAGCTGTAGCAATGGTAGGGATTGAACCTTTTGGAAATGGAATACAGAAGCAGCTTAATTTATGAGAGGAGACGTTTCCAGTTTGTCCTATCCCTTTATATGACCACATGATGTGCAGAAACGTAATATATGTATTGTTTTATCTCTCCCTAATATTACCCATGATATAGTGCAGAAACGTAACATATGTATTGCTTTGTCTCTCAATAATATTACCCATGATACAGTGCAGAAACGTAACATATGTATTGCTTTGTCTCTCCATATTACCCATGATACAGTGCAGAAATGTAACATCATATGTATTGCTTTATCTCTCCCTAATATTACCCATGATACAGTGCAGAAACGTATCATCATATGTATTGCTTTTTCTCTCCATAATATTACCCATGATACAGTGCAGAAACGTATCATCATATGTATTGCTTTATCTCTCCCTAATATTACCCATGATACAGTGTAGAAACGTATCATCATATGTATTGCTTTTTCTCTCCATAATATTACCCATGATACAGTGTAGAAACGTATCATCATATGTATTGCTTTTTCTCTCCATAATATTACCCATGATACAGTGCAGAAACGTATCATCATATGTATTGCTTTATCTCTCCCTAATATTACCCATGATACAGTGCAGAAATGGAACATCATATGTATTGCTTTGTCTCTCCCTAATATTACCCATGATACAGTGCAGAAACGTATCATCATATGTATTGCTTTGTCTCTCCCTAATATTACCCATGATACAGTGGAGAAACGGAACATCATATGTATTGCTTTGTCTCTCCCTAATATTACCCATGATACAGTGCAGAAACGTATCATCATATGTATTGCTTTATCTCTCCCTAATATTACCCATGATACAGTGCAGAAACGGAATATCATATGTATTGCTTTGTCTCTCCCTAATATTACCCATGATACAGCAATAGCCATGTTTGGGTTCCTGCAACTTGGCAAGCACATGCAAGGTCTTTTCCACCCTATCCGCCACTTCTGCTAACCTTTGTGGAGCAAAAGATGCCCACCAAGGAACACTGCTTAACAGAGAGGGTTTTAGGACACTGCCAACATGAGATTCACTGACCTTGTTGCTGCAAAACTACTCTGACAGACGTGCGGTTCTTGATGAAAGACTGTTTTTAAATGCACCATAAAATGTCTTCTGTGTAATTTGCATAGGTTTCCACTATTTCCATGCCAGAGGATGTGACCTTCCCCTGCTGTAGCCACTAAGTTCACAGGTAGCCACTATGCATATGGCCCAGAAGCCTAGCCCAGTCTCCCAATTGCCCCAGGATCACTGACTGGTTACATGACTTGTTCAGAGTCACATAGTAGATAAAGGAAGGCTGAAGGAATCAAACTCCGAACTACTGGAAGCAGCTTATTAAGAGCTCATAGTCTTAATCTTCTAAGCCATCTTTTAGACAAGCTTTTGACTCACTTTACACACAACCTTTTTTTTAAACTGGGTAATCCCGGTTCACATAGGTGTCTCTTTTTAGGTTCGAGCCAAGAGTACTCTTTGGTTAAGAGACTTTCTCAGAAGCACAGTGTGGCTAAAGGATTTGCTCAGTCACACATTAGGCAAATGGAGGCTGTGAGAATTAAACCCTGAACTACAGAAAGTAGCTCATTAACAGTTCATAGCCTTAATCATCGTTACTGTCTATAAAAATTAAATATAATACATGCTCATGCTCATGACCATGCTAGGGCTTGAACCCATAATCTAGTCATCTGGAATTAAGCAACCTATCCATTAAACCACTGTTTATTCAATTTATATGGTCAACTTAAAGGCTACTGTATCATGGGGAAAGTGCTGTTCCATTAACACCGTCATCTTAGAATAATAGGATAAACAGACACACACGTATGCCCAGGAGAATTTTCTGAGGGATTCCCTTAACAGCCCCATCTCGAGGCGTACAACTCTCGTTAAAAAGGCCTTCTACTAAGACATGTTATTTGGCAGTTTAGAGACAAATAAGCTGCAGTGAGGAAAGACCTCATTATGGGCTGATGTGCATGTCTTTGATTCTTGTTATGTAGCACAACGTGCAGGTCAGCACCCGATGTGATGGGTGATGCTTTAGTGACCACATCATGGAAAGAAGGGCACCCCCAGTCACTTTCACGTGCACACACACACAAACACACACACACACACACACACACACACACACACACACACACACACACACACACACACACACACACACAGTAAACAACATGCACTCACATAATACACCATGTACTCTATACTTCTCCCAGTTGTCAGATCATCCACAGTGTCTCCTCTTACCCTGTAGTAGTTGTTCACAGATGATTACAGTTCAGGCATTAATGCAAGACATTCAGGTTTTACACTTCATACCCTACAGTAAATGCATGCTATGAAATACACTTTCACGGCTGGGAGGTGTGTGTGCTGGGTCCAGTCCACACCCCCTCATACGTGATAACATGTTGCAGGCATTGCATAATGCCCAAGCTCCTCAATATGTTTACTGACCACACCTGTTGCGCTAACTTATTAATTAGTGCAGCAAGATAATGAATAGGGCTGTTTTAACAAAGCTGCATGGTTCAAATCTCTTTTCTCCTGCTTTATTCATTTTATTTATTTATTTTTTAAAACAGTCCCTGAGGTGTAATGGTTCCCATACTTTTTATTTAATGTATCATTATTGCACTCCATAGTGACTACCCCTGGTGTCCAGTGTTCCCCCAGCCCCCAAGCCCTGTACTTCAAGTGCTTCTAAATTATAAGACTTATAAAGTAATCCCTGGTGGCCAGCAGACCTCCCATCTCTGCAGTACAGTTATCCCTGGTGGCTAATTGTTCCCCACCCAGTGTTGCAGACTATGTATGTTAGTCTTGGGGTCTGTGAAAGTATGACAGCCACCCAATCAAAACACACACAGACACACACACACACACACACACACACACACACACACACACACACACACACACACACACACACGCACAGCCCCTACTCAACTGATTGCACTCACACACTCATCCATTCATCCATTTTCACACACACACACACACAAACAACTCACACACACCCTATTTCACCCACTCACAACTCCCCCTACATTATCTTTCAGACACAAATACACACATGCATGCACGCACACATGTAGACCCTCATATGTACTGACTCAACACCTCCCAACCCTTCCTTACCACTAAAATCGACAGAACTTACCTCTTTCATGATAGCTGAACATGAGATGCCTTAATGGGGGCAGATTTGGGGAGGAGCACATAGCTACTTAGCATATGCCTCTTCCCTGGACTCCCTCATTTGCATTTAACATGGCCTCTGAGACAGGCTGACGTGGTTCATAGGTAGATACTAGACTATCTGCCAAAAAGGCATTTATAAGCTTAGCCGGAATGTATTGGCTTTCGCCGTCCCCATAGATTAGTTCCTTGTGCCTCTGTCCAGCAGAGCCATTGAAGTGATCCCCGGGGTAAACTTTCTGTTTCCCATCCACTCGTCAAGGTTTCTCTTGAAAAGTGTTAGCGAGGAGCTCTGCCTAATATAGATTGGAATCTTGTTCCAGAGCATGGGAAATCTCTGGGACAGGAATCGATCCCTTCAGCACATGCTATTTATTGTTTTGGTGAGGTTTAGATCCCTAGAAGGTGTGGCTCGAGGGGATATGGTTTTCTTTAGATGGAGCATGTCCATCAATTCTGGGTTGGACATGTATGTTAGGCAGAGATCACCTCTGAGTAGGCGGTATGCAACTGAGTACAACTGGAGTTTCTTCAGTCGAGCTGCATAGGGCATCTGCTTTAGGTCAGTGATCCTCTTGGTGAGGTACTTCTGTAGTCTTTCCAGCTGTTGCAGGTGTCTTGTAAGGTACATCTCAAATGGGGCATTGTAGTCTATGGTGGGTCTGATGAGTGATGCGTAGAGGGGCACAATGACCTCTTTTGATCTGGATGCAAACCCTTTTGTGATTAGGTGGGCCACATAGAAGGATTTTCTAACCACTTTGGCAATGTACTTGGGTCCCCAGATCCCTTATTATGTCTTCCATGTTTAGGGGGCTACCATCTATGTGGTAGTTTGTGAGTACTTGTTTTTTTCCAAAGGGGATGACTATGCACTTTTTGGCATTTAGCTTAAGGCCATGGTTCTGACACTAGGCATCTGTCTCAGTGAGACCCTTTTGCAGGATGTTTGTGTCAGCCAGAGAGTCAGTTATAGCCCCTAGTTTGCAGTTGTCTGGGAACTTGGTCAGCCATATCCTCCTGTGCTTGCCTGTACCTATTTGAAGTATATGTTGAACAGGAGGGGTCCTAGGACTGAGCCCTGGGGAACACCACTTGTAACTGGTTTGGAGTCAGACCTAGCTCTTGCAACTCTTACCATGTGGGTTCTGTCCATGAGCCAGTTGGCAACCCATCTCGTGATGCAGGGGTTTATGTTCAGGCTGGTGAGCTTGTCTATAATACCAGAATGAGGAATGGTGTCAAAGGCCTTTGCGAGGTCTAGGTAGGCTGTGTGGACCACCTTTCTCTCATCTATAGCCTTGGTAACTGTTTCAAAGAAGTCCATCAGGTTTTGGAGGCATGATCTGCCCTTAACAAAGCCAAACTAGGTAGGGTCCAGTGTTTGGAGGATCCCAATGTCTCTGTTAATGAGATCCATGATGATGTGCTCCATAGACTTGCAGACCAAGCTGGTCAGGCTTATAGGGTGATAGTTCCCAGGGTCTGTTGTGGCTCCACCTTTGTGGAGCTGAATAACCATTGCTGTGCGACACTCTATGGGCATGTAGCCTGTGGAGAGGCTGAGTTTGAACAGTGTGTTTAGGTGAGGGGTTAGTTCATCTTTGAGCTCATGTAGGATGCAGCCTGGGACACCGTCCAGTCCCATTGATGCTGTGTTTTTGGCTTTGGAGAGGGCTGTTTTAACCTGAGTGTCTGTGATTTCAGGGGCACTATATTCTTCTGGTATGGTTATAGGCCCTTTTGGGGATGAGAGGGGGGTGAAGTTTGCACTGAACTTGTCTGCCAGGATGTTGGCGATATTGGTTGGTTCAGTGTATTTTGTGCCATTCTGCACTAACTCCGAGCAGATCTGAGAATTGCCACTTAGATTCTTGACATAGCTAAAGAATGCCTTGTTGTTATCTTTGATGGAGTCCTTGGCAATTTTTCTTTCGAAGCTAGCCTTGGATGATTTTATGAGGGATCGTAGTTTCTTGCTGATACTGATCAGGGATGTCTTCCCTTCTTGGGATTTTACTCTCTTCTGTACTAGTTTCCTCCTTCTATTGTATATCTTGTTTATGGCAGGGGTCCCCCAGACTGGTTTCCTTTTCTTGTAGGAGTAAGTCTTGGTTTTGCTTGGGATAGCACAATCCATGCATTCTTGTAGGTGCCTGTAGAGTGCATTAGTAAAGGATTTTGCAGCTTGGGCAGTGTTATCCTTTAGCATGGGGGCTTTGAAACTTTCCACCTCGGTCTTAAGTAACGTGAAGTTTGCTTTTGAAAAGTTTTTCACTGTGTTTTTTTTTACCAGGGGTGGGGACGGAATGTGGATATCCAGAGTGATTAGTTTATGGTCAGATCTAACCAGCAAGGGGTTGACCACTGGTGTGGAACACCATTCGCCCATGTTGGTGATGACCAGGTCCAATATGTTGTCACCTCTGGTGGGGGTGTTGACCAGTTGACCCAGGGTGTTTGAGTTTATAAATTCTAGGAAATGTTGGGCAAGGGAGTTAATACTTCAGTAGTTCTCCCAGTTAATGTTTGGATAATTGAAATCGCCCAACATCAGGGTGTTTGGTAGGACCTTTATGTTTCCAAGTGTTTCCAGAAATGCAGAATGGGGGTACTGGGACATGGTAGGTGATCTGTAGCAAGCTACAATTTGAATTGCAGTTTTGCCCATTGTTAGTTGCACGTGGATGATCTCTGAAGCATCGTGCTGTGCCACTAACCTGGAGGTGTGCGTATCCTTGATTAATATGGATATTCCCCTGCCTTTTGTATTTCGGTCTGGGTTTTGTGGCCGAAATGTATGGTATGAGTTGTAGCCTAGTAGTGCTAGGGTGCTTTTTGGAGCCTTAAACCAGGTTTCTGTTACTGCACATATATCGATTTCTCCATACTGAGGAGTGCCTCAAATGTGTGCATTTTGAGGTTTAGACTTCTAGCACTGAGTAGCATTACCCTCAGTTTTTTGTTACTTGTGCCATTTACGGCAGTGGGTTTGCCTTTTAAGCCTTGCCTAAAAAAAGCACTATGGGGGTGGCAAGAGCCTTGGCCAGTATTCAAAAACCTAAGGGTGACAGGTGCAAGCAGTCTCTAGCGAAGCAGCGTGGCTTGTTGAGCATGTCATCCCAGGCTGACAGACACTGGATCCCTTTTGAATGACACCAGAAGCTTAGCCGATTGTTGAAACTGATATTTTTTCTTTATATCGTGGTGTCATTCTTGGTGAGATCAGGATGCTAATCAGGGTCAGGGTCATACCGGCCTGGGCTATGTGATCAGAGAGCTCTTCCATGTCTCTTTTCATGTAGTCCAGGGAGGTATGGCTCAGGTTATTCACACCAACATGGACAATGACAGAATCATATTTGTACTTGTTCTGGAGTGACCTGAGTGCTTGTGTTATGTGGCAGATCCTGGCTCCCGACAGGCAGCTAACAGTGGCCTTCTCCTTGTTTAGCCTAGTGAGTGGGATATCAGTGTGCCTGACTATAGATACAGCCACCATGTCAGGGCTTCTCTGACTTCCACAAAGTTACTGCAAGGTATATTGTTCCCTTATCAATTCCCCCGATGTTTCCTGCAAGTTTAGATAATGAAAAATATAGTTTTTCATTGAGAAGACTACTGTCAGAAAATCCCCTTATTCAAAGTGATATCCCATAAATCCCACTTGGAATGTGACCAACCACTTAGCATGTCTAATATTAACTGATGTGATACCACTCAACATCTTAGCACAAGAAATCTGGACAAAGCCAAAAATAATGGGGGGGGGGGGGACAAAGGCCCAAAGATAGGGACAAATTTTAAATATTGCTTGTATAAAAAGTTGCTAAAATAAAATGTTTCACGTTATGAATTTTCTGAAGGATATGAAATGTAAAACTTAAATGTCTGTCTTTATTTAGTGAATTCAGTCCTCACTGATTTTCCATAAAACCACAAGTTTTATGAGGAACAGACCAAAAACCTGTGGCAAAAATCTAGACAATTGATAGCTGTGCTGTGATAGGTTCATAGGTTCATAGGTTCATACTAGGCTATCTGCCCGAGGGCATTTACAAGCCTAGCCCATAGTTTTGTGGCTTACGCCACCCCTTTAGTATGGGGAACTATACCCATTATTTTGCTGTGCCTCTGTTGAGCAGTGACACTGAGGTAATCCCTGGGGTATATCTGCGATCTCCCATCCATTGGTCAAGATTTCTCTTGAACAAGGCCAGCGAGGTGCTCTGCCTCACATATACCGGGATTTTATTCCACAGCATAGGGAGTCTTTGGGTGATGAATCTATCCCTCCAGCACGTCCTATTAATAGCCGTGTCGAGGTTTAAGTCTCCCGCTCTTGTGA
Organism: Protopterus annectens; assembly: GCF_019279795.1. NCBI lineage: Eukaryota > Metazoa > Chordata > Ceratodontiformes > Protopteridae > Protopterus > Protopterus annectens. The sequence continues at coordinate 1,790,772,036 of NC_056744.1, read as the reverse complement.
CTCTGACGGATCTAGATTTTTTGAGGTGAAGCATATTCATCAAATCTGGGTTTGACATGGCCTTGTATGTTAGGCAAAGGTCACCTCTGAGCAAGCGATGGCGACTGAATAGAGCTGGAGTTCTTTCAGTCGGGCAGCATAGGACAGATGTTTGAGACCCTTTATCCTTTTGGTGAGGAACTTTTGTGGCCTCTCCAGCTGCTGCAAGTGTCGGGTCAGATACATTACGAATGGGGCATTGTACTCAATCATTGGTCTGATGAGTGATGAGTATAGGGAGACTATGACCTCCCTTGATCTAGATGAGAATCCCTTCATGATAAGGTGGGCAATGTAGAAGGTCTTCCTAACTACTTTAGCTACATGGGTGTCGAATGACAGACTACTATCAACCTGGGTCCCCAGGTCCCTGATAACTTCTTCTGTGCTCAGTGGATTGCCACCTATTTGGTAGCTAGGGTAACCTTGTTTTTCGAAGGGTATGACTATGCATTTTTGGCATTTAACTTTAGGCCATGGCTCTGGCACCAGTTATCCGTTCTGTGAGACCCTTCTGAAGGATATCTGTGTCAGATGTGTTTTCTACTATGGCCAGTTTGCAGTCATCTGCAAACTTTGTCAGCCATAACCCTCCTGTGTTTGCTTGTACTTGGAAAAGTAGATGCCAAACAAGAGTGGGCCCAGGACTGAGCCCTGTGGTACACCACTTGTGACAGGCTTTGAGTCTGACATGGTGCCAGCAACTCTGACCCTGTGGGTTCTGTCACTCAGCCAGTTTGCAACCCATCTTGTGATGTATGGGTTAACATTTAAGCTGATGAGTTTTTCAATGATACCCGAGTGGGGTATTGTATCGAAGGCCTCGCCAGATCGAGGTAGGCTGTATGGACTGCCTTTCCCTCATCAATGGCTTTGGTGACTGTTTGAAAAAGTCAACCAAGTTTAGAAGGCATGATCTGCCTTTGACAAAGCCAAACTGGGATGGATCCAAAGTCTGCAAATTCCTATGTCTTTATTTATGAGGTCCATTACGATCCTCTCCATGGCTTTGCAGATAAGGCTTGTCAAGCTAATGGGCCGGTAATTTCCAGGGTCGGTGGAGGCACCGCCTTTGTGAAGTGGGACCACAGTTGCAGTGCGCCACTCCTGCAACGTATCCAGAGGTAAGACTATGATTAAACAGCTGTCCTAGCTGTGGGTTTAATTCCTCGTTGAGTTCGTGGAGCACACAGCCGGGGACACCATCAGGTCCCATGGATGCTGTGTTTTGCTTTGGAGAGCAGTTCTCACTTGGGCGTTGGAGATGTTTGGGGGCTGCAATCGCTGATATAGATATCTCTCCTTTTGGGGGGGGGGGAGAAGTTTGCACTGAACCTGTCAGCCAGTATGTTGGCAATGTCTGTAGGATCAGTAATCTTCACATCATTTTGAACTAGTTCTGAGCATATCTGGGAGTTTCCTCCCAGGTTTCTAACATAGCTAAAGAAGGCCTTATGATTGTCTTTTGAGTCTTTAGCTATTTTTCTCTCAAAATTTGCTTTGGATGATTTTATGAGAGCTCTTAGTTTTTTACTTATAGTGATCAAGGGTGTCTTACCTTTTAAGGATTTTGCTCTATCTTGTAGTAGCTTCCTCCTTTGTTGTAGAGTTTGTTTATGGCTGGGGTCCACCAGACTGGACGCTTGCCTTTTGTACAAAGAGTCTTTGTTTTGCTTGGGATTGCCTTATCCATGCAGTCCTGCAGGTGCTGGTAGAAGGCATTTGTAAGTGATTCAGCGGCTTGAGTACTGTTTTCTGCCGGCTCGGGGGCCTTAAAGGAGACCACACTAGTCTTTAGAAGTGTGAAGTCGGCTTTCGAGAAGTTCTTTACTGTGGTCTTTTTTATTTCAGGTGGGGGTGGGATGAGGACCTCCAGCGAGATTAGTTTGTGATCTGATCTCACCAGTGAGGGGTATACTTCCGGTGTTGAACATTGTGGTTGCCCCTGCATTCATGAGACTCCTTAAGCTGCTGGGCTTTTTGAAATGCAGCCATCTTGGTTATGAATTCTTTACTAATCATTGTTTTTTAAGCAAAGTACACACTCTCCTTTTATACTTTATTTTGGGTAGTATGTTGTATGATGTAATACATATATCACAGTGTACTATGTTATACATGTATTACAGTACTGTGTGATACATATCTAACTGAGTACTGTACTATTGGGGTAAAAATAACCCTACTTAGTAGTTCACCATTTGAACTAGCCTGCCAGAGTAAAGTCAGAAAATGTTTTGTGTTGAAGATCGGGGTTCTGGACCCCCAAAAGTCATATGAAGAGCTGGACGAAAAGTGAAGGACTGAGTGTCCCATGGACAGCTGTCATTCCCAAGGGAAGAGTGGATTACAGAAACAGGTGCCTAAGTGCTCTAGGTTGTAGCTGGATACTATCCAAGTAACTAGTTCAGTCGGTACTTGGGAATTTCTGGGCATATGGGGTCAGCCAATGGTTGTATGTGCCACAGTGACATCACTGCACACTCGTATGGAAAGGGATAATATGTGGAAAAGGCATGTGCACAGCAGAGTGCATATGGTGCGCATTATTAGATGTATCAAGATGCCCATCCATCCGTTACCCACTGGATTGTATAACAACGCCATATGGAGGAACACTTTTACTACAGAAAGAACATTACAGAACCAAGACACAAACATACACTCACTGGAGTGAAATTAATTGTTCAGATGGAAGACAAGAAAACAAACAAACCTGTCAGTATTTGCTCAGCAAGAGCAACCTGCCTACGTCTAAATAACATTCCACTGATACAGCATTAAACGATGCCACCTACAAATCACTGATACATCCTTCAGGGATGTTAACAACTTACCGATACAGCCATCAGATGTCATCAACTTACTGATACTACCTTCAGAGTTGATGACAATAACAACTTACTGAGACAACATTTAGACGTTTCAGTAATTTTTTCATGCAACCGTCACAAGTGTTAACAGCATTGACTTAACTAATACAGATCTGTGTGATCAACTTATTGTTACAACCTTCACAATTATCAATAAAAACTTACTGACACAAACCTGAATAGCTTACTGATGAAGTCTACAGACAGATCAGTATCTAATGCTGCTACAGCGTTCAGCAGAATCAACAACTTCCCAAAGAGCCTTCACAGGTGACAACAGTAAACTACTTATTTAGACTTGAGACATATCAACAATTTATGAATACAGCCTTCAGAGGTGTCAACAACAGCTTACCGATGCAATCAGCAGCAACGTTCAAACAGAAACTCTAGAGATATGAACACTTTACCGCTATAAACTTCAGAGGGATTAACAACAGAGCAACAGTTTACTGCTGCAGCATTCACTTTTGCATTAGCTGACCTAACCTATTTATGCAGCCTGTAGTGGTATTGCCAGTTGAATTACTGATGCGTTTCTTTAGAAGTGTCAGCAGCTCCATGAGATAAATGATGTAACTTTTCGAGGTGCTAGCAACTGTTTAGTAAAAGACTTTTCACAGTTTCTGACAACAGCTTACCGATACACTCCAGAGATTAACGGTTTACTTATGAAACCTTCAGAGACATTGATGATTGTTCATAATATAGCTTTCAGAGGGGGTGACTGTAGCTTCATAATGTAACATTGATAGGATGCTGGCAAAACTTTTCGTTGGTACAGCCTTTAGAAGCCTTGACAATAGCTAAGTGTTGCGGACATCAGAGAAGGGGAAGACTGTACAACGATCATAACGAATGACACTTTGGTGACCAGCATGCATTGCAGGTATGAGACTATAGCTACCATCACTGATATAACATATGAGACTGAAGTGGCCAACATCTGTGTAAATACATTAGAATAAGATGAAACCGACCATCGTTAATGCACTTTATGAAACTATAGTGAGCAGCACTTACTCAGTACAAGACTATAGTGGCCATCACCTGGACCATGTATGAGAAAAGTGACCAGATCTACAACACATATGAGACTATTATGACCATCATCTATTCCATATACAAAACTACATTGACTGGCACCTATACCATGTATGAAACTGTAGTGACTGGCACATGTACAATATATGAGATTGTAGTGGGCATTCCCCTACCATGTGTGAGACTAGAGTGACCATCGCTAATACAATCACATGACTGTAGAAATTACATTCAAATCTTGTATGAAAATGACACTATAATGATGACCATCAGTAGAACACGAGATTAGTGACCAAAACCATGTATATGTCATATTGACCAGTAACTATACAGTGTAATAGACTTTAGTGACCACCACCATGCATGACAGTACAGTAATGAGCTTTTCAAGAAGCACTTTACAAAGTAAACGCATATTAAAAAAATAATACATAATTCCAAGTTTAGGAGAAACACTAAATATAACCTAAAACTGCATTAAATAAAGCAGGGGTTATGTGGGGGCTATGTAGGACTGTTTACCTTCTGCAGCTGAACATATGACATATTGATAGGAAGGAAAGAAAAAAGTTTGTTTATGACTATGTCCTTACATGCTTCTTGTCAATTGGTGAGGTGCCATAGGACACGAGGAGCACCACAGTGCTACTTGCGAAGAAGAGGATGATGGCAAAATACAGGTAGTGAACCTTGCAAATGATGGCAGGACATTTTGATGGGAAGATACAACTGCCAGTGCCAAAAACAAATTCTGGAATCATCCGGACTAGCCCCATCGCAAGGCCTATCATCAAGCCCCAGAAAGCACCCTGTAGGAAGAGAGAAGAAATGGTTGTCAGGCTCAGCAGTTATTCTGATGTTAAAATGACTGGAAAAATAAAAGTCATAATTACAAAGAAACAATAAGCACTATGAGTTATCACTTTGTAATTTATCCTGTCAAAATAGTCTCCTATACTAAGCTTCTATGTGTCCTTATCGATGAACAACTAAAGTTGACATTCACCTACAAACTAACATCAAGAATACCCACCAGAAGCTTGGAATGCTTTATGGACACAATCATTTCTTTACCCCTTCAACTAAGCTTACCCTCTCTCTACCACTTCCCTCCTTCTCGCTCTCATGTATGGAGCCCCTCTCCTTACTAATCTACAAGACACCCTTAACGCTAAACTGACTTCCTGTTACAATAAAATCTCTTAAGTTGCTACCAGCTGCAAATCCTCTTCTCACCACTGAGATACCATACACTCCTTGAATTGGCTAGAAGTCTAAACCTCAAAATGCACTCTCTCGAGGCACTCCTAAAAATGGAGAACATTGATATCTGTGCAGTAACTGAGACCTGGTTCAAGGCTCCAGAGAGCACCCCTGCAATACCAGGCTACAACTCTTACCACACTTTTCGGCCACCAAACCAGGACCGAAACACTAAAGGTGGAGGAGTGTCAATATTCACCAAAGATATTCACACCACCAGGCTAGTTGGCCAACACAATGTGTCTGAAATTCTCCAAGTGCAACTAACACTACGTAAGACTGCAATCCAAATTGTAGCTTGCTACAGATCCCCCACCATACCCCAAGATTCTCACTACACCTTTCTAAACATACTGGAAAATATTAAGATAGAACCAAACACCCTAATACTGGGTGATTTTAACTACCTGCCATTAACTGGGAAAACTACTCATGTCCCAACACCTTTGCGCAACGGTTCTTGGAATTCATAAATTCCAATGCCCTGGATCAACTAATCCATAGTCCCACCAGGGGCTCTAATATCCTAGACCTGGTCATTACCAACATGGGAAATCAATGCTCCATACCTATGGTCACCCCCTCGTTAGTCAGGTCTGACCATAAGCTAATCACCCTTAATGTCCACATCCCACCCCCACCCCCCAGTAAAGAAACCACCATAAAAAACTTCTCCAAAGCTAACTTCATGCTACTCAAGCCAGAAGTGACAAACTTCATGACACCCATGCAGACGGGAACTGAAAGTTCAACTGCTGAATCCTACACTAAGGCACTGTACGAGCACATCCACTCATGCATGAATCGTGCCATCCCAAATAGAACCAAAATGCTCTCATCCAAAAAAAGGAAGCCAATCTGGTGGTCCCCTGCCATAAACAAACTTTACAACAAAAGGAAGAAACTTTTGCAGAAAAGAGGAAAATCCCAGGATGCAAAAACTCCCTTACTAGCCTCAGTAAGAAACTGAGATGCCTCATAAAATCCTCCAAAGCTAGTTACGAAAATAAAATTGCCAAAGATTCCAAAGACAACCACAAAGCATTCTATAACTATGTCAAGAATCTAAATGGCAATGCTCAGATCTGCTCTGAGCTAAAACAGAATGGCATTAAATATACTGATCCAAAGGATATTGCCAATATCCTGGCAGATCAATTCAGTGCCAACTTCACCCCCTTCTCACCCCCTAAATGGCCCATCTCAATACCGGAAGATTGCCATATTCCAGTAATAACGGCCACACAGGTACAAAACGCACTCTCTAAAGCCAAGAATACAGCATCCATGGGACCAGATGACATCCCAGGCTGTGTACTACATGAACTACAATATGAGCTGGCACCTCACCTAAGTGTCATGTTTAATCATAGCCTCACCTCAGGTTTCGTGCCCACTGAGTGGCGCAGAGCTACAGTTATCCCAATCCACAAGGGGGGATCCACCTTGGATCCCGGAATCTACCATCCCATCAGTCTGACAAGCCTTATCTGCAAGGCCATGGAGCATATTATCATGGAACTTATAAATAAAGACATTGGCAACCTTCAAACACTGGACCCCACCCAGTTTGGGTTTGTGAAGGGCCAATCTTGTCTCCTGAACCTGATTGACTTCTTTGAATCAGTCTCCAGAGCCATGGACAAGAGTAAGGTGGTCCACACAGCCTATCTAGACCTTGCCAAGGCCTTTGACACCATCCCCCACTCTGGAATCATAGATAAACTTACTAAGTTGGGCATTAATCCCTATGTCACCCAATGGGTTGCTAAATGGTTTACTGATAGAACCCATACTGTAAAAGTAGCCGACTCCAAATCCAGCTCCAGACAAGTGACAAGTGGAGTACCTCAGGGTTCAGTCCTGGGGCGCTCTTGTTTGGCATCTACTTCTCTGAAGTACAGGTCAACACTAAGGGACTCTGGCTAACAAAGTTTGCAGATGACTGCAAACTGGGAGCCATTATTGAATCCCCAAATGATGTGGATACTCTACAAAAGGGCCTTACAGAAACAGATGCTTGGTGCCAGAGCCATGGGCTCAAGCTCAATGCCAAGAAATGTATTGTTATCCCTTTGGGAAAAAACATGTATCCATGAATTACCATATAGGTGGCAGTACACTAAACACAGAAAGTGTGATAAGAGACTTAGGGACACAGGTGGACAGTGGTCTCACCTTCGATAACCACATCACCACAACAGTCAGGAAATCCTTCTATGTGGCACACCTCATCACAAGGGCTTTTCATCCAGAAAAATGGAGGTCATTGTCCCACTGTACTCATCCCTCATTAGACCCATTATAGAATACAACGCCCCATTTGGTATGTACCTCTCAAGACATCTGCAACAACTGGAAAGGCCTCAGAAATACCTCACTAAAAGAATCACAGGCCTAAAGCAGATGCCCTACGCTGACCGCCTTAAAAAACTCCAGCTATACTCTATCGCATATCGTCTACTCAGAGACGATCTCTGCTTAACATACAAGGCCATGTAAAACCCAGAGCTGTTGGACATGCTACATTTAAAGAAATCCCAATCCCTCAGAGCTACACGCTCCAGGGATCTAAACCTTGTTATCACAATAAACAAAACATGCTGGACTCTGGAATAGATTGCCCATACATGTCAAGCAGAGTGCCTCTTTGGACCTCTTCAACAGGAACCTTGACGATTGGATGGGAGAAAGGAAATTCACCCCAGGGATCACGTCAGTCGCACTGCTAGACAGGGGTCCAGGAAAGTAAATAATGTGGGAAGAAATAGCCAGGGAATTGTTATGGCTAGGCTTGTATAGGCCCTAGGGCTGATAGCCTAGTACCAGCCTATGAACTCCCCAACTATCTCTTTTACATTTAGCTCTATACTGCCCATAAACTCATTTTCAAGTCCTCTAACTGCCCCTCCCTGTCCTCCAGCCTTACCATGCACCTTGACAGATCACTCAGGTCCAATAATCAAAACCTCCTTGAAGTGTACAAACCCATACATACACCTGGGCAGCTTGTGGTGTCATTTTCCCCAGCAGAAAAATGGAACTCACTTCCACCCAGTATCCGAACTACCCTGAACCACTCCACTTTTCAGACTTTGCTCCACTCCTATTTCTTTTCTAATTGGGAGTGCTCCTCCTCCTCCTCACCTCTCATAACTTCCATCTACATGATCCTACTTCCTTCATCCTTTCTCTCTCAAAATTCTATCTAACACCAGCCACGCTTTTTTCCCACCTTCCACTTTCTCTTACAATTACTTACCACCATTATGCCTTAGATAGCATCTGCATTCCACGTACTACAGAACACTTATTATCTCATGTTTGCATAGAATGTATTGTTATGGCATACTACAAAAATCCTTTTGTTAGTACTATTATACTACAAAAATCCTTTTGTTACTGTTATTACTACATCAATATGCTTTTTTACTTGTTTCAAATTGTGATATTTTGCATTTATTTTTGTAGATTTTTGTTTTTGTATGACTGTACATGGAGCTTTTCTCTCTGGGCCTCCATTGAAAAAGGGCTCATAGGTTCATAGGTAGGTACTAGGCTATCTGCCCGAAGGCATTTATAAGCCTAGCCAGAATGTGTTGGCTTACACCGTCCCCTTACATCAGTTCCCTGTCCCTCTGTCCAGCAGAGCCACTGAAGTGATCCCCGGGGTAAACTTTCTGTTTCCCATCCACTCTTCAAGGTTTCTCTTGAAGAGTGTTAGCGAGGAGCTCTGTCTAATGTAGATTGGAATCTTGTTCCAAAGCATGGGAAGTCTCTGGGACAGGAATCTATCCCTCCAGCACGTCCTATTTATTGTTGTGGTGAGGTTTAGATACCTAGACCATGTTTTCTTTAGGTGGAGCATGTCCATCAATTCTGGGTTGGACATGGCCTTGTATGTCAGGCAGAGATCACCTCTGAATAGGCAGTATGCAACCGGGTACAGCTGGAGTTTCTTCAGTCGAGCTGCATAGGGCATCTGTTTGAGGCCAGTGATCCTCTTGGTGAGGTACTTCTGTGATCTTTCCAGCTGTTGCAGGTGTCTTGTAAGGTACATCCCAAATGGGGCATTGTACTCTATAATGGGTCTGATGAGTGATGAGTAGAGGGGCACAATGACCTCTTTTGATCTGGATGCGAACCCATTTGTGATTACATGGGCCACATAGAAGGATTTTCTACCACTTTGGCAATGTGATTTTTAAAGGTGAGATTACGATCTACTTGGGTCCCCAGATCCCTTATTACATCTTCCGTATTTAGGGGACTACCACCTATGTGGTAGTTTGTGGGTACTTTGTTTTTTCCAAAGGGAATGACTATGCACTTTTTGGCATTTAGCTTGAGGCCATGATTTTGACACCAGGTATCCGTCTCAGTGAGACCCTTTTGGAGGATGTCTGTGTCAGCCGGAGATTCAATTACAGCCCCTAGTTTGCAGTCATCTGCAGACTTGGTCACCCATAGTCCTCTTGTGCTTGCCTGTACCTCTGAGAAGTATATGCCGAACAGGAGGGGTCCTAGGACTGAGCCCTGGGGAACGCCACTTGTAACCGGTTTAGAGATGGACCTAGCTCCCACAACTGTCACCATGTGGGTTCTGCCCGTGAGCCAGTTGGCAACCCATCTTGTGACGTAGGGGTTTATGTTCAGGCTGGTGAGCTTGTCTGTAATACCGGAATGGTGTCAAAGGCTTTTGTGAGGTCTAGGTAGGCTGTGTGTACCACCTTTCCCTAGTCTATAGCCTTGGTAACTGTCTCAAATAAGTCCACCAGATTTAGGAGGCATGTTCTGCCCTTAACAAAGCTGAACTGGGTAGGGTCCAGTGTTTGGAGGTTCCCAATGTCACTGTTAATGAGTTCCATGATGATGCGCTCCATAGCCTTGCAGACCAAGCTCGTCAGGCTTATAGGGTGATAGTTACCAGGGTCCGTTGTGGCTCCACCTTTGTGGAGCAGAATAACTGTTGCTGTGTGCCACTCTATGGGTATGTAGCCTGTGGAGAGGCTGAGTTTGAACAGTGTGTTTTGGTGAGGGGTTAGTTCGTCTTTGAGCTTGTGTAGGATGCAGCCTGGGACACCATCCAGTCCCATTGATGCTGTGTTTTGGCTTTGGAGAGGGCTGTTTTAACCTGAGTGTCTGTGATTTCAGAGACTCTGCATTCTTCTGGTATGGTTATGGGCCCTTTTGGGGGTGAGAGGGGGGTGAAGTTTGCGCTGAACCTGTCTGCCAGGATGTTGGCGATATCAGTCAGTTCAGTGTATTTCGTGCCATTCTGCACTAACTCGGAGCAGATCTGAGCATTGCCACTTTTTCTTGGCATAGCAAAATAATGCCTTGTGATTATCTTTGGAGTCCTTGGCAATTTTTCTTTCGAAGGTCGCCTTGGATGATTTTATGAGGGATCGTAGTTTCTTGCTGATACTGATCAGGGATGTCTTCCCTTCTTGGGATTTTACTCTTTTCTGTCTCTCAACCCATCTCAGCCCAATGGACTTTCCCAGTTAACAAAGTGAAAATAGATAAATAAAAATAAATGTGAAATTACTTTTTTTACATGTTGATTATGTATCTATTTTATACTCTACGGCCATTAACATGGCTCTGGATTCAGTTAAGAAGGGCCTCAGTGAGGATATGAGATCTGCAGTCACAAATGACATAACCCCTCAGTAGGTCTTGGCCCAAAAGCAAGCCGTCCTTTGTGGTTGCTAGTCTTCACCAGGGATGCCAGCATGACAGGTGTACCCCAAACATGTGCACCTTGCCCTTTCCCTCTAAAAGCAAACAAGTTGTGCTTCAGCATCTCTGTCCTTGTGGGTCACAGTCAGGGCTTTATCCAGCTATGCCAATGGAGGTGGCCAGTCATAAACTGCAGATCAGTCCTGTCACCTGTAGACAAACAGCCTATACCTATGAAGTCCCATCCTGTGGTCCAAAACTCAAACTTTGTCAAACTTTTTTTGTTTAGTAAATAGCCATCATATGCGACATCTCTTAAAATGGACTGTGTAGGGCTTGCAGCCTACCTGCTAGGCAGAAAACAGGAGCAAGCATGTTAAAATACGAGTGAGGGGATTGTAAAGGGAGATACTGAATGCATCTACTTTGACAATAACAGTGTGTGCCTGTCCCACAAAGGAACACATTTATCTAAAAACAGGAGGTTGGGTGTGCCCAGCCTGTGGTTGTTTGGACCTCCTTTGACAATCAGTCTGTATATGCCTGGATCTGTGACAGATTAGTACCAGCTAGGTAAAATGAAGACCTGAGGAGTCATACTTTATAATTAATTTGTTAATTAATTTTTATTTGGCAGTAAAAAAGTACCCTTGCACGATAGTTTCTTTGTTTAGCATATTCGAAAAGCTGTAAAGCAGTGGTACAGATTATATTTAACCATGCTAAAATTGTACAGACAGTGATGAATAAAAAGTGTGTGTGTGTGTGTGTGTGTGTGTGTGTGTGTGTGTGTGTGTGTGTGTGTGTGTGTGTGTGTGTGTGTACAAACATAAACACACACATATCTTTTGTATCAATGGACACTTATAAAAGGGAAGAGTTAATGTCTGATAGGCATATAGTATAGGTAATTTTTATTTATCGTGAGGTAAGGCGGTGGGATCCTGGTCCATCGTATAGATACATTTTCTTTATTACCATCCTTCCTACATTATCAAATATTTATTACTATCCTTTGTACTCACTCAAATGTTTATCACCATCTTTGCAGCAATATAACCCCCTGAAACCGCCATATTTATGAAACTTGTTAAAAAATAACGCAAAAACTTAATACATTGCACTCACAACACAAATTATATATATATATATATATATATATATATATATATATATATATATATATATATATACACAAATACACACACACACATACAAAATTCCAAAATACTCTAGCCCTCATAAAACAGCCCACAACACCAAATTTAAACTTACTTAAAAAATAAAACACTGATCTCATCTCCCATTTACTTCTGCGCAAAAAATATAGTTTATCCAATACTCATACAGTGAACATACACAACCCACCAAGACATGACCCAGCTAAATCACCCCCAGAAATGAAATATGTTTTAGTTAAATGTTTAAAAACAGAAAAGATTAAAATATAATATGAAACATTGACTACATCTAGTTAGAGAATAGAATTACTGGGAAGGCAGATCTCTATCTAACAAAGAGCAAACACTCAAATCCCCAAAAATTAAATCTCTGCATAAATCAAAGCCTCTAAAGTGAAAGTTATACAAATTAGAATGCAAAAAAAAATAATAATAATAATAATAATAATAATAATAATAATAATAATAATAATAATAATAATAATAATAATAATAATAATAATAATAATAATAATAATAATAATAATAATAATAATAATAATAATAATAATAATAATAATAATAATAACAACAATAATAATAATAATAATAATAACAATAATAATAATAATAATAATAATAATAATAATAATAATAATAATAACAACAATAATAATAATAATAACAATAATAACAATAATAATAATAATAACAGCAGTAATAATAATACAAATTACAAGTGCAAAGTGCAAGTAGAAAACTAACCACATGACAACCCTTTCATAAAATAACTTACAGAACCGCTCGATGGATGATTTATACAATTACGGCATCCAAGTGAAATGAACTCGGTAATCCAATGTAAAAAATGGATCAATGGAATATCTGGGGCAGTTGCTTGGGGAGTAAGTGAAATTACCTTGCACTGCAGGATTAGAACATTTGTTTTGTAACTCATGGCTTTGCCACACATCATGAAACTTGTTCTCTCAACCAACAGAAGAATATAGTTCAAGATGATTCATTTATCGTACAGCAGATTCCTTTATATTCCATATACATACATACACATCGATCTATATTTATAATCAAACAACATAACCTAGTACAGAGGAAATGCATTTTTCCACCTTAAGGACAGTGTGCACTTTCCTTAAGGAAGAACAAAGCAAAAAAAGGCAAAACTAGTTGTACAGGAATGATTACTCTTGATATCAGCATATGAATTACTAAAATAGACTGCTGTCGCAACTTCTTATGTAAGATCCATGTCAATGAGCACTTTGCATTCCTACTAGAATTAAGAAAACAGGAGCTAAGCTGGTATTGCTAGTTTAAACCATGGTTTATTAAGTTAAAACAAGAGACGAGCACTTTTGCTCACCAGATCTGAATGTGTGTCCATGAGTATATATATGTCTATCTGGGCCTACTTCAAATAAACAAAAGGCCACTGCCTGAAAACAACATTACTGAAATGACATTGCCAAAACCTGAATTTACTGAACGACCACAATGCCAAAGGATTTCCGGGGTAAGTATCCAGGTGGCCAGCAAGGGGAAATTTGCCCCTTTCCCCACTGTAGTGTGATCCTAGAGTTTGCATATTTAGTTAGTGGGGCACAGCCCCCCACCTGGGTGGGTTTGAGGTAGTGCAGTATGATAGAGGCCAACTGGATGCTTACCCTGTGAAATCTGCTATGTGATTTCTGAATGTCCATATGTTTTTCTCTTTTTTTTAAGCCTTTGTGGATACATTCAGGCCAATAAAGCCAAACTTCACTAGCTGTAGATCTACATATTTTGGCCTTTTTATGATCTCATCAGCAAAGCACAAATGGATTGTTTTGTCTGTACTCTAGAAACATGGAGTCTTTACACCCAGCTGATGTCCATAACCATTAAGGTGTCTGCAAAATATCCCAACTTACATCCAAACCAAAGCGTAAAAAGGTCACACAGACAAGCCAGTTAGTAAAAACTACAAGAAAAACCTAGCCAAGCTAGAGTTTTCACTATGTGATAACTTAAACCTCCTGTAATAGAGGCCCATGGTATACATGAACCCATTTCAGCCAAGGAATTACAACATAAACCAAAAGGGAAGATATATTTACAATTTAAAAGAGCTAAATAGGAAACCCTGGGATTCAGAATGGCTAACTGTATTATGAAACTCTTATCTTGGAAGGTTTTCACAATGCACCAAGCCTTTCCAATTGTTAGGCTGCTGTAATGCTGAGGTTTTCCCTTTGTGAGGGATGTAGCATAGAAAACGGTCTGTTACAGTGGTTAGATAGGAGATTGTGTGTGTGTGTGTGTGTGTGTGTGTGTGTGTGTGTGTGTGTGTGTGTGTGTGTGTTTCTGTCTGTCTGTCTGCCAGGATGGTCATAGCACAACAGGTCGGTAAGTGATGCTGAGATGATGCTTTTGTGTGTGTGTGTGGGTGTGTATGTGTCTTTCTGTGAGGGTAAGAGAGTGAGGGGGAGCTTATTTGTAGATGCGTGGACTGTGGTGATCAGCTGTTACTTGGCATGCTTTGTATATTTGATACATTTGATATTGCTTGTATATACCAGTGTCATGAACTTTAATCTGTATTCAGAGTGCAGTGCAAATACTACACTAATGCTTTAGCTTACATCATGTATCAGTAACAATGTGACAAAAATGTTGCATGTATAAAGTTCTCCAGCTGTTGCTTACCTACAGTTGACAGATATTGGTTCTTTTTATTGTCACTTTACACCACATATATTTCTTTCTGTATACTCATGTTTGTGTCTGCAAAAATTATGTTTATATTACAGATTTTTGTTATTACATCTTCTATGTTGGAATCTTTTCTTCCCAGACCTTCATTATAATGGACCTCCCAGTGAAAAAAGTCTGTTTATGCGCCTGCAAGTAAGTCTTGGCTGAAGAACAAAATAATAATTTCTGCATGCTGGGCCCTCCATACCATTTTAGAATATAAAAATGATGAAATATTAATTATTTCATTTTCTGCTCACAGTTTTTCTCTAATTTTCAGTCATTATTTATAAATAATGTATTCCACATTGATTAAGGTTCTGCACTATAAAGCTGGAGACCTTGGTTCGAATCCTATAAGCCCACACCAGCAAACTGTGAGCCCAAAATGAAGCATTTAATTACCTCATACAGTGAGGTCGTATAAGAAAATGAGAAATGGTCTACTTAATTACCAAAAGTAATAATGTAAGCAGACCCTTTTAGGATAACACTCTAGCCCTGTAAACAAATTTATAAATAATATTGGTAATAATTCCAACCAACTTGCAGATTTTTTTCCTTCTGTTTACTGAGTGCATGTTCAGACACTTGAGACATGTTTGGATCAGTTCCAAGCAGAAACCTTTGTACATGGTAGAAATAATAAGGATAGCTGAACAAAGCATCACACTGACAATTCTGTCCTGAAGACTTACCGGTTCATTCACTCGCTGCACAAAAATGGCAAGGAGGAAGACGGCAGCAATGGGTGGTGCGAGGAAACTAGTGATGGCTTGGATGTAGTCAAACAGCTGGCCCCCCTGGGCTGCCTGCACAACTGGAATCCATGCAATACTGAGTGCTACAATAAACAGGATCCATACCCTGAAACAAGCCATCAGAATGCAGATTAGTACTTAGAAGTATCTCACAATTCAGTGCATCATCATCATCAGGAAACAAGTAGTCAAGATAGTAAGTACAGTATTTGTAAATTATTCAAAGATCACCTCCAATAAAATGGATGAGTAGTAATGAAATCACTTGTTGGCCAGTAATGTAATGCAATGATCTTTGTATAAGGTATAAGAGGTCAGTCTCATGTTCTAATCTGTCTGTTTACATTTTATGCCATAGTAAGCTAGTATCCCTGACTTTTAGTTCTATGACTGTGTATATGTCCTGCTGACTGCTGTACTATATGTAGGCACTATTTTATTTCTACCAAGTGTTTCTGTTGGATACCAAGCTTAAATGTGACATACTAAATGAGTGATAGTAAGATTCTGGAATTTTCCTTTGAAAGCTTGAGATTGTGGTATCTAGGGGAGTTCTTTCCTTAAGATACAGCAATCTCAGAGTTAGTACAGTCAAGCAGAAGAGCCGTGCGGGGTATAGTGTCCCCATGTTGAAGGGTGCATGAGGGCTTGGACCCTTGCAAACAATGCTGTTCTTCGGTATTATATACTGGCTGAACATTCCTCTTTTTCAGCTATTCCACTCTTTTGCAATCATACTTATGAGTGGTGATCAAAAAAATATCAAACATTAGCAGTGAAGCCATTTTTGTTGCTTTGTTTGGTACAGAACAGTGGTGAAAATGACAAATTATAACACATTTCATAAACAGAGATGTTCCATCAAGGTGCTTTTCCATTTCCAAGGAGGTCTTTCCATAAATATAAATAAAATATGGGCTGTTGTAAAGTAGGCTACCTTCAGATTAGCAACAAATAAATGAAAGAAAACTCTCATTTCTAAGTTATGCGCAAACAAATGCATATACATTACAGTACACACAGCATGCAGATGTACAGAGACAAAATCAGATGTTACAGTGGAAAAAAATCACTAGATGCAATCACGCAATGTCTACAGAGCCAAGTGTTTGGTGCTGTTACAATGTCAGTATCGCAGATTTCCATATTTACATTACTACACAGAAGGCGTGAAGCATATGCTTGAGACAGGAATGCCTGCACTCCACTCTGAGCAGAACATAAAAAATTCAACAGTGAAATAGTTTAATATTTAATGTAGTGGATTTCATCATTTGACAATTTTAATATTTTAGTTGCCTTGGCAGAGCTTGCCAATTTCAAAAGCTCAGTACTATTTTACTAAAAAGTGTTGATTATGGAAAATGCACTATTTACAAAATTGTAAGCTTGACTTGTATTCTGACCCCAGATCTATGATAGGTTAATTTTTGTGAATTTTAACATCTTGCTCTTTAAAACACGTTGGCTCAGATATTGTTTATATTTTCTGGAAGAATGCAAGGTGTTGAATTATGGTGTAGCTCTTGACTGTCACGACTCATTAGCAGCTGGTTTCATGATGCAGGGGGATGTAGTTCTGACTGATGCCCCACTGACCAGTGTTTGACTAGTAAGCTTGCTCTTTGCAGGAACATGGTGGGGGTGGGGTAGAGTTTGGAGTAGAAGTGCACAAGTGCATGGCTGATGTTGCTTTTCCCATCCTGAGGGAGAGTGGCAATAGGGCCCACTACTTGCATGTCCCTTTGCAGTAGCTCAGTGGTACACTCAGTAGAAGGGGACTAAGTAAACATGAAAGTGATGTGGCCTGCAAAGAAGTGTGGAAACAACGTGTCTGGAACTGGAGTGGCACCAGGGCTGTCTTACTGTAGACCCACCCAAGGCCAATGCACTCGGAGGGGGTTGTAGGCTAAAGAAAAAGCTGTGCCAGCTGTAAGTAACAACCAGGAACTTCTACGTCTCCTAAGTCTCCGCCTCATTGATAGTCAATATTTAGGGACTCTGAAATGCATATTCTACCTGTAAAGGAAAGAACCTCCATGGAATAACGCAGGCAGGCCACTAAATCAAGCATACTGAAACAACTACAGCTCACTTAGGGATTTGAGGCATGTGATTGTGTGTTTATTTATATCTATATCAATATCATCTATATGTAATTCTATCTCTCTATCTACATCTACTCTACCACCTACAGCTGTATTCTGTGCTTCTGTTTATCTAGAATGACCAATAAAAACAGTGTCTTGCACACTTTAGAGGGAAGATCTTACCACATCATTAGAGATCCAGTTGTCCTGGACCTCTTGTAACTCTACAAGTCCGGTGATTCCACCAGCACTAGAACCAGGGACCTAATTCTTCATCATAAATAAATGTGGTGGAGGGACAGGTTTATCTCTCAGCACCTTCCAAGCTTGTGGAATAAATTTCCCCTGTATGCATACCTCTCAACCTCTTAGTGCAAGAAATCTGAACAGAACCTAAAACAGTGGGGGGACATGGGCCCAAAAAATAGGGACAGATTTTAAATATTGTTCTTATAAACTTGGAAAGTTGGTAGAATAACAGGATTTGTGTCAGCATGCATTTTCTGTAGGATATGAAGTCTGAAAATCACCTATATGTCATTATTTACTGACTTCAGTCCTCAGTGATATGCTGGAAAACCACAAATTGTATGAGAAACATTCAAAAAATATTAGGCAAAAATCTGGGCATTCCCTGACAATCTGGATAGTAGAGATGTACGTGTGTATGTTTACAATCTGGATAGTTGGGATGTATGTATGTGTTGACAATCTGCATATCTGAGATGTATGATGACAATCTGGATAGTTGAGATGTAAGTGTGTATGTTGACAATTTGAATAGTTGAGATGCCTGTGTGTATACTGACAATTTGAATAGTTGAGATGTCTGTGTGTATGCTGACAATCTGGATAGTTGAAATGTATGTGTGTATGTTGACAATCTGGATAGCTGAGATGTATGTGTGTATGTTGACAATCTGGATAGTTGAGATGTATGTGTGTATGTTGACAATTTGAATAGTTGAGATGTCTGTGTGTATGCTGACAATCTGGATAGTTGAGATGTCTGTGTGTATGTTGACAATCTGGACAGCTGAGATGTATGTATGTATGTTGACAATCTGGATAGCTGAGATGTATGCGTGTATGTTGACAATCTGGATAGTCGAGATGTATGTGTGTATGTTGACAATCTGGATAGTTGAGATGTGTGTATGTTGACAATCTGGATAGTTGAGCTGTCTGTGTGTATGTTGACA
Source organism: Protopterus annectens (assembly GCF_019279795.1). Lineage (NCBI taxonomy): Eukaryota > Metazoa > Chordata > Ceratodontiformes > Protopteridae > Protopterus > Protopterus annectens. Next base: position 1,790,753,165 of record NC_056744.1, on the reverse strand, counting down.
ATCTGGATAGTTGAGATGTATGTGTGTATGTTAAACAGTACAGCTTACTATCTTCCCTTTAAACACGACTTAGATGACTGGATGGGTATTCACAAATTTATTCAAGATTGACCGGTATGATCATCCTGGAGAAAGGAGGTACAGACAGACGAATGGTATCAGCAAGGCATAAATGGTCATAAAACCCAATGGTCTTGGAATGTCTATGAAACGATGAAACAAATATCTCCCAGTGACTTATTAAGTCAGTCCAAATGCACTGTAATGGACAAAACCACCATGAAAAAGGTGGGGATTCATAGTTCTGATGTCCTGATTGGCTGTGAAGGGGCTCTGCCATTCCTATGACCTTGTGTCTGTCCTGATTGGCTGAGAAGGAGTTCTACCATTGCCATTAACCCATGTCTGTCATAGTAGTAGTGGCATGTGGAAGGAATCAAACCTTGTACCCTTGACTACAGATAGCAGTATCACCAACAGTCTTCCCATAGGTTGAATGTAGTTACAGTTGCTGAAGAACACATGGTGCCCATCTGCTCTTAATCGTATCTTTTATATTCAAAGATTTCCTTCAGTATATTATAGTCATCTGCCCTAAGTGGGGGACCACTACTCTTTCACCCTTTTGTAATTGTTTTTTTTTTTATGAATAAAATATCTAATAATGATCTATCAAGAGTACCTCAGCATAGCTTCCTCATCAAATAAAATCACAAGACTATGGCCCAGGGGTTTAGTGGCATGAAGTGTGCCATCGATGAAAGAGAAATTAGGTTTTGGTTACTACCCTTCCAAGACAGTAAAAAACATGTTAAGTTTTTGGGTCTACAGTACCCCCTCATATTGTAATCAGACCTTTTTTCCATCTGTTTCAGTATTGATAGAGCACCCCCATTTGCAATGGTGTCATTACATATAGTGTTATTAAAATAAAGATGTTAAATATTTCACTCCTAAAATGTCAGAATATTGTTTATTATTTCTTCCACAACAGTTTATAGTGCATTGGTGAAGAATCAATGGAGAAGACACTAGTTGGACCCCTCCTGTAAGCTAAGAAGAGCATCTTTTAAACAATTATGGGAATAGACTGTTGGTGACAATGTTACAGTGCGACTGCCATTCATTGCTAAATATCATATTATAGCTCCCTGTAAGCATAGAGAATGATACAGACAAAAAAAGATGTTAAAATAATTATGAAAAATAAAGGCCAGGAAAAATAGGTGCCTAAGTGATGCTACGAAAAGCTAGCAGCAATATAGTTGCCAGAAGAATTGACTAGCAAGGCAATATATCTATATTCAGGTTAGCTGGTCCTCAACAAATATGCTTTCTTCATGTGTGAATATTAATTACATAGTCAAAAAACAAGTAATCTCCGTGGTATCCCCGAAGTCTCAAAACAACCCACTAAAGTGTAGTGGCTCTAAAAACAAAACAGTGTAAGAAACTTCTCTGTGTGGAAGATTTTCAGTCCATATATTTCTAGTTAATCACTGTATATTAATCAGATCAGACAATAGTAGTAGAAGTAGCGAACGTAAACTCGTCAAGTCAAAAAGTAATAATAGAAAATATATAATTCTACAGCATTACTAAGTATTTGAAAGTAATCCAAGCAAGGCAGGCAGTCTGTTTCCAGTCGAAAATCCTTTATTAAGTACACAGACAAGCGATCCAAGTAAAACAAAAATAGAGTAATAATTTCCTCACAAGCTTTCTAAATATATATATACTTTTTATCAGGCATGGGAGTGGTTTATTGTGCTGTAAAACAAAGTGTTATTGGTACACATGTTAAATTCACATCCCTTCCCCCACCAGTGTGACATTCGAGCTGGTCCTACCCTACCTAGTAGCTGTCATAATTATATATAGCCCTAATGTACTTTAATGGTACATCTTATTTAACCAAATTATTAAGTAGATTATTAAGTCTGTGATTTTATACAAGGCAATATACTACATGGCTGGAAATATATCAACCTTAGTTCATTTTACGATCAAAAATTATATATAAATATACACATATACATTTTGCATGTAAAAATCAGTTTCTATTTTCATAACCTATTGTTAACAAAGATCGCTTTCGTCCTTCCACTTCTACTACTATTGTCTGATCTGATTAGTATACAGTGATTAACTAGAAACATATGGACTGAAAATCTTCCACACAGAGAAGTTTCTTACACTGTTTTAATTACATAGTCACAGTCCCAGATGATGGAGTGGGACTGGGAACCCATAAGCTCATAGTATGCTGGGACTGGGAATCCATGAGCTCATAGTAGGCTGGGACAGGGAACCCATCAGCTCATAGTATGCTGGGACTGAGAACCCATGAGCTCATAGTAATGCTGGGACTGGGAATCCATGAGCTCATAGTAGGCTGGGACTGGGAACCCATCAGCTCATAGTATGCTGGGACTGAGAACCCATCAGCTCATGGTATGCTGGGACTGGGAACCCATCAGCTCATAGTATGCTGGGACTGGGAACCCATGAGCTTATAGTATGTGGGGATTGGGAACCCATGAGCTCATAGTAAGCTGGGACTAGGAACCCATGAGCTCATTGTACGCAGGGACTGGGAACCTATGAGGTCATAGTATGCTGGGACTGGGAACGCATGAGCTCATAGTATGCTGGGACTGGGAATCCATGAACTCATAGTATGCTGGGAATGGGAACCAATGAGCTCATATTATCCTGGGACTAAGAACCCATGAGCTCATAGTATGCTGGGACTGGGAACCCATGAGCTCATAGCATGCTGGGACTGGAAACCCATGAGCTCATAGTATGCTGGGACTGGGAACCCATGAGCCCATGGTGTGCTGGGACTGGGAACCCATGAGCTCATAGTATGCTGGGACTGGGAACCCATGAGCTACTCATAGTATGCTGGGACTGGGAACACATGAGCTCATGGTATGCTGGGACTGGGAAACCATGACCTCATGGTATGCTGGGACTGGGAAACCATGAGCTCATAGTATGCTGGGACTGGGAACCCATGAGCCACTCATAGTATGTTGGGACTGGGAACCCATGAGCTACTCATGGTATGCTGGGACTGGGAAACCATGAGCTCATGGTATGCTGGGACTGGGAAACCATGACCTCATGGTATGCTGGGACTGGGAAACCATGACCTCATGGTATGCTGGGACTGGGAAACCATGACCTCATGGTATGCTGGGACTGGGAAACCATGAGCTCATGGTATGCTGGGACTTGGGAACCCATGAGCTTATAGTATGCAGGGATTGGGAATCCATGAGCTCATAGTAAGCTGGGACTGGGAACCCATGAGCTCATGGTATGCTGGGACTGGGAACCCATGAGCTCATAGTATGCTGGGACTGGGAACTCATGAGCTCATAGTATGCTGGGACTGGGAACTCATGAGCTCATAGTATGCTGGGACTGAGAACCCATAAGCTCATACTATGCTGGGACTGGGAACCCATGAGCTCATAGTATGCCGAGACTGGGAACCCATGAGCTCACAGTATGCCGAGACTGGCAACCCATGAGCTCATAGTATGCCGGGAATGTGAACCCATGAGCTCATAGTATGCCAGGACTGGGGACCCAAGAGCTCAAACTATGCTGGGACTGGAAAGACATGAGCTCATAGTATGCCGGGACTGGGAACACATGAGCTCAAATGTGCTGGGACTGTGAACACATGAGCTCATAGTATGCTGAGACTGGGAACCCATGAGCTCATAGCATGCTATGACTTGGGAATCCATGAGCTCATATAATGCTGGGATTGGGAAACCATGAGCTCATAGTAAGCTGAGACTGGGAACCCATGTGCATATGGTATATGCTGCTACTTTGAAGCCATGAGCTCATAGTATGCTGGGACTGGGAACCCATGAGCTCATAGTATGCTGGGACTGGGAACCCATGAGCTCATAGTATGCTGGGACTGGGAACCCATGAGCTCATAGTATGCTGGGACTGGGAACCCATGAGCTCATAGTATGCTGGGACTGGGAACCCATGAGGTCATAGTATGCTGGGACTGGGAACCCATGAGCTCATAGTATGCTGGGACTGGAAAACCATTAGCTCATACTATGCTGGGACTAGGAACCCATGAACTTATAGTATGCTGACACTGGGAACCTATGAGCTCATAATATGCTTGACTGGGAGCTCATGAGCTCATGGTATGCTGGGACTGGAAACCCACGGGCTCATAGTATGGTGGGAATGGGAACTCATGATTTCATTGTATGCTGGGACTGGGAAACCATGAGCTCATAGTATGCTGGGACTGGGCACACATGAGCTCATAGTATGCTGAGACTGGGAACCCATGAGGTCATAGTATGCTGGGACTAGAAAACCATTAGCTCATACTATGCTGGGACTGGGAACCCATGAATTCATGGTATGCTGGGACTGGGAACCCATGACCTTATGGTATGCTGGGACTGGGAACTCATGAGCGCATGGTATGCTGTGACTGGAAACCCATGAATTCATGGTATGCTGCGACTGGGAACCCATGACCTCATGGTATGCTGGGACTGGGAATCCATGAACTCATAGTATGCTGGGAATGGGAACCAGTGAACTCATAGTATCCTGGGACTAGGAACCCGTGATCTCATAGTATGCTGGGAATGGGAACTGATGAGCTCATAGCATGCTGGGACTGGAAACCCATGAGCTCATAGTATGCTAGGACTGGGAACCGATGAGCCCATAGTATGCTAGGACTGGGAACCGATGAGCCCATAGTATGCTAGGACTGGGAACCCATGAGTTCATCGTATGCTAGGACTGGGAACACACGAGCTCATGGTATGCTGGGACTGGGAAACCATGACCTCATGGTATATGCTGGGACTGGGAACCCATGAGCACATGGCATGCTGGGAATGGGAAACCATGACCTCATGGTATGCTGGGAATGGGAAACCATGAGCTCATGGTATGCTGGGACTGGGTAAACATGAGCTCATGGTATGCTGGGACTGGGAACCCATGAGGTCATAGTATGCTGGAACTGGGAACCCATGAGCTCATAGTATGCTGGGACTGGAAAACCATTAGCTCATACTATGCTGGTACTTGGAACTCATGAACTCATTGTATGCTGACACTGGGAACCCATGAGCTCATAATATGCTCGACTGGGAGCTCATAGTATGCTGGGAATGGGAACTCATGATTTCATTGTATGCTGGGAATGGGAACCCATGAGCTCATAGTATGCTGGGACTGGGAACGCATGAGCTCATAGTATGCTGGGACTGGGAATCCATGAACTCATAATATGTTGGGAATTGGAACCGATGAGCTCAAAGTATCCTCGGACTAGGAACCCATGATGTCATAGTATGCTGGGAATGGGAATCAATGAGCTCATAGTATCCTCGGACTAGGAACCCATGATCTCATAGTATGCTGGGAATGGGAACCAATGAGCTCATAGTATCCTCGGACTAGGAACCCATGATCTCATAGTATGCTGGGAATGGGAACCAATGAGCTCATAGTATCCTGGGACTAGGAACCCATGAGCTCATAGTATGCTGGGACTGGGAACCAATGAGCTCATAGCATGTTGGCACTGGAAACCCATGAGCTCATAGTATGCTGGGACTGAGAACCCATGAGCTCAGAGTATGCTGGGAATGGGGACCCATGAGTTCAGAGTATGCTGGGAATGGGAACCCATGAGCTCATAATATGGTGGGACTGAAAACTCATGAGCTCATAATATACTGGGACTGGGAACCCCTAGCTCATAGTATGGTGGGAGTGAGAACCCATGAGCTCATAAGTATGCTGGAACTGGGAACCCATGAGCTCGTAGCATGCTGGGACTGGGAACTCATGAGCTCATGGTATGCTGGGACTGTGAACCAATGAGCTGTTAATATGCTGGGACTGGGAACTCATGAGTTCATAGTATGCTGAGACTAGGAAGCCATGAGCTCATAGTATGCTGGGAATGGGATTCATGAGCTCATAGTATGCTGGGACAGTGAACCCATTAGCTCATAGTATGCTGCAACAGGGAGACCATTAGCTCATAGTATGCTGGGACTTAGAACCACTGAGCTCATAGTATGCTGGGACTGGGAACCCATGAGCTCATAGTATGCTGGGACTGGGAATCAATGAGCTCATAGTATGCTGGGAATGGGAACCCATGAGCTCATAGTATGCTGGGACTGGGAACCCATAAACTCATAGTATGCTGGAACTGGAAACCGATGATCTCATAGTATGCTGGGAATGGGAACCCATGAGCTCATAGTATGCTGAGAATGGGACCCCATGAGCTCATAGTATGCTGGGACTGTGAACCCATGAGCTCATGGTATGCTGGGACTGGGAACCCATGAGCTCATAGTATGCTGGGACTGGGAACCCATGAGCTCATAGCATGCTGGGAATGGGAACCCATGAGCTCATAGTATGCTGGGACTGGGAACCCATGAGCTGATAGTATGCTGGGAATGAGAACTCATGAGCTCATGGTATACTGGGGCTGGGAATCCACGAGCTCATAGTATGCTGGGAATGGGGACCCATGAGCTCATAGTATGGTGGGACAAGTTATGAATAGAGTTTGATTTATGAAGTATGTAAGTTATGCTATACCTTAGATCTGGTAGCAATATGTTGAAATAAAGAGGCAAAAGCTGAGGCAAGTGAAATGGTATGAAAAGCTGATACTTTCCTTGCAGCAGTGATTCTATGGTACTTCAGACAACACAACCCTTCCCATGACATTATACAAATGTTAGAAGTAGGTTTATTCATGTGAAATTCTTTACTGATCTTTTCCCCTAAATGTGTATGTCTGTCTATGAATAATATATGCATACCAGTTGTGGCAGGATTTGACTTTGCCTATCTACCTTGCCCAAGTGAAATGTTATACTTGTATGCTCTCACTGTAAAGTCTGAATAAGCAACGTATGTGTACTCTCTGCTGCAAATCCTTCACCATGTTTTGGGGTAACAGTTTGCTGAGCTGAAGAAGGAGGGTTACTGGATTCACAGATCCCTAACAGAAGTTCCTTTGTACTTTTCACGTGCAAAAAATGTTATGGGGCAGGCCTCTCAATCTAGAATAAAAGTGGCTTATATGAAACAAGTACATATAGTGACAGCATATGAGTCAGTAATGCTGAGTAAGTAAAATTAGTTTCTAAGTCCTTGGACTAGTTAGTTGTTAGTGTCTCTCTTGGTATATCATTTACTGGTTTATGTGTGAAATAGTGAATGGTATATATTGTGTTAACTTTAAGATATGGCTAGATGCCATGACTGTTAAGATACGAGATAAATCCTGTTTGACCTCCTACTTCTTTGCAAACCACTGAGATTACAAACATCTGAACTAGTGACCTAAATCTACACCATCAAATAAACAACAGTCATTGGAGTAACTGGTTCTAACTCAATGTATTCCCACTTTATGGAAAAAAAAGTTACCACTGCAAATCAAGCAAAGGAGCAGTTTGTAGCCTAGATTAATGGCAGATGTCATAACCAAAATATGTGACAGGTAGGTGGCAACAGTAATGCAGAAGTTATTATCTGTAGGCAATCATAGATTATATAGAGAAAATACAGATTAAACTATAATCAACATTTGAAGGTGGATCCCTCTCTTTGCTTAAGCTCTGATTGCAACATACCCTGAACACCTTTCATAAATAAATGTTATCAGAACGTAGTCTCAGATGAATTGGGATATCATTAATAAGTGTAGGCTATGACTATTTATTCAAGAGTAACATTTCAGAGTAAAACATGAAATCCAGACAGGATTTGTACTTAGACTTTTCTTGTATCTCTAATATATCTCATGTCTTTGCTCTGTTTAACTGAAAAAATGATGATGCTACAAGGAAAAATTGACAATTTAACATTTGTTCTAATGCTAATTGACTGAATAAAACTTACTTTAATTATGTTTCAATTGTCATATAAACTTTAATCCTGTTTCAGCTATTACATTCCTTAATTAGTAGCTGTATTTCAGAAGTATGAGAAAAGTACATATTTGGCTGTGAAAGTTTATATAAAGTTAGTGAACTGTATGTGGATGTGTGTTCCAGTTGTTCTGCTAAAGTTATTTGAATAGTTTACTTTTTAATGTTTCAAGTATCTTCAAAATTTGTAAGAGTTATACAACAGTTTATAGATCTTTAGGGGCAAGTGACAAATGCAAACAGTTACCTTAGGTACTGTGTGTTTTATTTTATTAATGATTCATGCTGCTGTATTTAATCCTCCCCACTTGAAATTAATAAACTGCAGGGAGTACTAGATTTGTGCAGTATGATCATGTTTATAAAGGCACAGTATTTTTGCAAAAGGAAAATTCTGACTAGAAAAATAGTTAAAGTAGTTTGTATATGGAGGGAATAGGGATAAGCAACAATATTCCATCCTTAAAGTAGAAAATATGTTTAGGAAATAATACATCCTGCTGCTGCAATTCCCAATTTAATACATGATGTAATAACAGAGAAAGCTATTCATCAAATTAAGGACTTATGAGGAAGAAGGTACTCCTTTCAATATATCACCTTATCTGTGTGGGAGGGTGGTAAGATAAATCAGTAAACACAAAGTTACATCTCTGCCTAACACAGAAGGGGGGCAAACTTGAGATACACTTATAAGAGTGTACAAGTCCAAGTCCAATATAGATCAACGTATAGTGTTATAAATCCCCAAAGTTACTAAAAGTACTAAACGTTGGCAAACATTGGCTAGGGTTACATTTATATAGATGTAGTAGCACATACCTATTGCACTGAAAAAGCTTGTCAGGTTACAAACTAAAAAAATCTGCAGTTGATATTATTGAGCCCTGTCAGAGAATCATTAAATCTAGAATAGTGAGAGAGAGAGGCCACAAAGCAGTACTAACAGGAAAAAGGTAACTTTATGTCCTATGCCAAACCACTAAAGGAAGGAAGGAAGTTTCAGTTTGTACTATCTTATGCTGGAAGTATTATAAAGCAGGGAGTAGAGATGACTACAGGAACTGAAGAGAAGGAATTTTTCATGGAAAGGGTACATTCCAATGAAATGAAGTTAGGAAGTTTGGAAAATGTATAACATGAGCAGAATTTTAAAACTTTTGTCAACGTGAAACCAAAAGCCCTAGAATTAAGAATTTTAAGCAACAGCTAGGGTTAAGAAGGACTTACGAGCATGGTGAAAGGTGAAGAAACAGAGCCTGTCAGAATTCTAAACCCAGATCTCTCAGCATAAAATAAACAGTCAGGAAAAAAACTCAAGTATAAGAAGATTCTAGGTAACAAGTAGCTGTAAGTAAGGAAAAGTGTTAACTTAAAAAAATATATATACAAGACAGACTTTGCAGTAAGAGAAAGCAAACCAGAGGACAAAAAAATGGGCAGTTTATGCTGATAGACCAAATAACACTGAACAGAGGTCTAATGATATTCTTGTAGAGTCAAAATACATGAACTTTAAGCAGAAGAGGGTTCTGTACATCAGGCTTATAAAGGGAAAGAACAATAAAAAATAAACAAAGTATATATATATATATATATATATATATATATATATATATATATATATATATATATATATAGCAATCCAGCATTAAAGAATGAGTTCCCTTTCTTAGGAGAAGAGTTAGACACTGAGACCCACCGCCACTTTTGGTAAGAGAGAGGGGAGTGCCTTCTGCCTTACAGTAGGCCAGCCCTGTGGAAATTCCAGAGATGTCTGACCTTCAGGAGAGACAGATACATTTTTAAACAACTCAGTGGGACACAATACTTTAAGCTGGGCAAGGAAAAACATAACTAGAGCTTTTTGAGAAGAATTTGGACAAAATGGCGCTCCTTCCAACCTTATTTACTGTACATAATATGTAAAGACATAGAGGCACTAGTACAGAAAGTACTAGTGCCTAAATATTTTAGAATCCTACTAATGAAGTCAGCACATACATATACTGGGAGCACTTACAGATGGACAGGGCCCTAGCAAGGAATAATAGAAGAACTTGAAAACTGCTGTGCGGATTCCCTGAATGCCATATAACAGCCCCTCACGTAGACTTCAAAAACTGACTTATTCCCATGCTTATTAAAATCTAATTTAAACAAAACACCATGGATATTGTAGACCTATTGCAAAATCCAGAAAGAGGGTTCAGTAAGTTTGGTTACTTTGGACTATGTCACCAGATATCCTGAGGTTATTCCTACATGAAAGGCTAAAGATAAGTTTGTAGCTAAGAGTCAGCACAGAAGATCAAGGCCCTGAGCTGATAAGCTGCTACCTGATGCAGAGGGTACATGGTTTGTTTCCTTCCCCTTTCATATGCTTATTGTGTGACTCTGAGCAAGTCACTTAAACATATAGTGTGTTCCCAGGTCAACGCTAAAAAGACCAGTCCTTTTCAGTATTTTTATTAATGATATCTATACTACAATTCCCAATGTCACAGTAATACAATAGACAGGTGATTCCTTCCTGACCTGCTCAGTTAATTCCCTTAACCAACTGCAGTATGTGTAACTCAGACTTCCAAAGAAAGTCCAGTTGTGTAAAATCTTACCAAAACGGTAGATGTCCTTGCCTTCACTGCTGCAATATTCTTAAAATATGGGAGAGTGCCAGAGCTCAAAAGGAAACTAGGGAGGGGGAAGGAGCAGAAGAGTCCCCTAAAAGGCCATGAACCATATCACATGCATTCGCCCTAAAACACAAAGGACTAAGGAGGGGTGTATCCATATTCATAAAGGATACACCACCCTCCAGGTTGGTGGCAATGCAATTAAGCTTCGAAACCATCCAGGTGCAACTAACCATAGGCACCCAAATTCTACAAATTCAGAGCCCCTTATACAATATGGAACTCATCAGGAACCCCACACAGCCTTCTGAAAGACACTGGAGGGTATAAATGTATCTCCAAACACCATCATATTGGGTCACTTAACTAATTGAATATAGACTGGGAACAGCACCAGCAAAAGCAGCCCTAGCTCTAGAGATACCATCCAACTTGTAGTGTTTGGTAAAGGTATGCACAGAAGTCAAAGTAGCTATTTCAAGAATAGAATTGGTATCTGAGCCCTTGAAAAAGCACCAGAAGAAGCCACAGCTCTAGTAGAATGAGCCTTGACTGAAGAGGAAAGGCTCTTGCCATGAAAAGTGTAACAAAAAGAAATCACCTTAGAAATCCAAGAAGAAATAGTTTTGCTTGGATACAGTAAGTCCCAAAGATATAGAATGAAAAGAAACAAATAACGGATCAGATTTTCTAATAGCCTTAGTCTTATCCAAATAAGCCTTGAGTTGTCTATCCACATCCAAAGTATACAGCTCCATCTCACTGTTAGTTTGCCGAGGAGGAAAAAGTGGGCAGATTAAACCCACACATAAGGCAGCTGTTTAATCTCAGCCTTACCACAGGATACGTGCCCAAGGAGTGGCGACGCAACTGTTGTCCCACTCCACAAAGGCGCCTTCACGACCCTGGTAATTACCGCCCATAAGCTTAACAAGTCTAGTCTGCAAAGCTATGGAGAGGATCATAATGGAGCTCATAAACAAAGATATAGGGACTTGCAGACATTGGACCCGAACCAGTTTGGCTTTGTCAAGGGAAGATCATGCCTTTTGAACTTGGTCGACTTCTTCAAACAGTCACCAAGGCCATTGATGAGGGAAAGGCAGTCCATACAGCCTACCTTGACCTTTGCAAGAAGCTGACCAATACAGCAACACCCACTCGGGTATTGTAGAAAACTTACCAGCTTAAATGTAAACCCATATGTCACAAGATGGGTTGCAAACTGGCTTAAGGACAGAACCCACAGGGTTAGAATTGCTGGCGCTGTGTCAGACTCCAAGCCGGGTCACAAGTGGTGTCCCACAGGGCTCGGTCCTTGGCCCCTATTGTTTGGCATCTACTTCAGAAGTACAGGCCAACATGGGAGGACTTTGTTGACAAAGTTTGCAGACGACTGCAAACTGGGCGCCATAGTGGAAAGTGCATCGGACACGGATATCCTTCAGAAGGGACTCACGGAAACAGATAGCTGGTGCCAGAGCCATGGCCTGAAGTTAAACGCCAAAATGTATAGTCATATTCCTTCGGGAAAAACAAGGTAACCCCAAGCTACCATATAGGTGGCAATCCACTAAGCACAGAAGAGGTTATCAGGGACCTGGGGACACAGGTTGACAGTGGCCTTTTTTTGACACTCACATTGCTAAAGTGGTTAGAAAGACCTTCTACATTGCCCACCTGATCATGAAGGGATTCACATCCAGATCTAGTGAGGTCATTGTTCCTGTACTCTTCACTTATCAGACCAATGATCGAGCATAATGCCCCATTCGGGATGTATCTCACCCGACATCTGCAGCAATTGGAGAGACCCCAAAAGTTCCTCACCAAAGGATAAAGGGACTCCAAAATCTGTCATATGCTGCCAGATTGAAGAAACTCCAGCTCTATTCAGTCGACAATCGCCTGCTCAGAGGTGAGATGTGCCTGACATATAAGGCCATGTCCAACCCAGAATTAATGGACATGCTCCACCTCAAAAAATCCAAATCCACCAAAACCACCAGAGCAGCTGACTTAAACCTTAGCACGGATATAAATAGGACGCGTTGAGGGATAGATTTATCACCAGAGACTCCCTATGCTGTGGAATAAAATCCCGTCCATGTGAGGCAGAGCACCTCGCTGACTCTGTTCAAGAGAAATCTAGACCTGTGGATGGGAGATCGAGGTTTACCCCTGAATCATCTCTGTGTCACTGCTGGACAGAGGCACAACAAACTAATGGGCACAGTATTTTTTCATATAAGGGGTGGCGTAAGCCACAAAAATTTGGGCTAGGCTTATAAATGCCTTAGGGCAGAAAGCCTAGTATAAACCTATGAACCTATGAACCTATAAGAACAGCACCAGCAAAAGCAGCCCTAGCTCTAGAGATACCATCCAACTTGTAGTGTTTGGTAAAGGTATGCACAGAAGTCAAAGTAGCTATTTCAAGAATAGAATTGGTATCTGAGCCCTTGAAAAAAGCACCAGAAGAAGCCACAGTTCTAGTAGAATGAGCCTTGACTGAAGAGGAAAGGCTCTTGCCATGAAAAGTGTAACAAAAAGAAATCACCTTAGAAATCCAAGAAGAAATAGTTTTGCTCGGATACAGTAAGTCCCAAAGATATAGAATGAAAAGAAACAAATAACGGATCAGATTTTCTAATAGCCTTAGTCTTATCCAAATAAGCCTTGAGTTGTCTATCCACATCCAAAGTATACAGCTCCATCTCACTGTTAGTTTGCCGAGGAGGAAAAAGTGGGCAGATTAATAGACTGATTAAGTGATAACTCATTAACCATCTTAGGCATAAAAGAAGGGTTAGTATGCAAGGAAATTCTGTCCTCATGAAAGATCAACAAAGGAGGACAAGCCATAAGGACCTGCAACTCAGACACCTGTCTGGAAGAAATACGAGCTAACAAAAGAACAGTCTTCCAAGAGCAATGTTGCAAGGAAGCTGAAGCAGCAGACTTAAAAAGGAGCCTGAGTCAACTTCTCCAAAACAAATTTAAGATCCCAGGGAGGAGGAACAGGCTTCCTCGGAGGTCTAATATTAAGGACACCTTTAAGAAATTGTTTCACCTCAAATCTAGAAGCTAAAGGAGGAGAAAAAGGCAGACAAGCAGAGATAGCTGATAAGTGGTCTACAAGAATAGACCAAACCAGCATTGAGCATCTTCACAAGAATAAGAGAGAACCAAAGCAACATCCACAGAAAGCAGGTCCAGGTTACAAAAGAGACACTAAACAGAAAACCTCTTCCATTTGGATAAGTCAGATTTCCTAGTAGTAAGTTTTCTGGCCTCATGCAGGACTTGCAGCATGTCTTCAGAAAAAAGGTGTCTATGAGGAATAAAAATCCTATCACCCACAGTGTTAGCTGAAGCATGGACAGGTGGAGACAGAGGAGGGACCCTTTATCTTGTGAGAGTAGATCCATCCTGTGAGGTACCTTATGATGATTGCTCCTGGTTAAATGCAGAAGAGGGAACCAGTGCTGTCACAGCCAAAAGGGAGTCACCAACAAGATTTTGGGGGCATCCTGTTGAATTTTAAACAGGACTTTCAGAATGACAGGAAGGAGAGGGAATGCATAACGAAACATTCCCTTCCAAGAAAATGAGAGGCCATCCACCTTCCACACCAGAGAACCTGACATCTACCTTCCACACCAGAGAACCTGGGACTCTGGACACCAGAGAACCTGACATCCACCTTCCACACCAGAGAACCTGGGACTCTGGTGCAAAACAGAGGAAGTTGTCTGTTCAGAGGGAAGGCAAAAATATCCACTTGAGGAGTATCCCGCTGGTGGATAATGTCCAGAAACACATCCCTGTGAAACATCCATTTGTGGGACTGAGTTAAGGACATGCTCAGAGTGTCTGCCACAATGTTTGACCAGAGGGGATATAAACTGTCTGAAGAGTCACTTGATAGCAAGATCCCACACCAGGAGTGCCAACTGGCAAATGAGATAAGATCTCGTTCCTCCCTGTTTGTTGATATATCACATCACAGTGGTATTGTCTATGAACGCCTTGAGAGGCCCTGAGAGAAAAGAGGATGAAAGGCTTGAAGAGCCAGCAGAAGAGCTATAATTTCTTTGACACTAATGTGCTCTTTCTGCTGATGAGACAAGCATACCCAATGAAATTTTAGGAGCCAAATGTTGCCCCCATCCCATGTCTGACGTGTCTTTCAACAATTCCTGAGGGAGAAGAGGGAGATGAAAAGGGATCCCTAGATTCAGAGACAACTGCTGAATCCACCAGTGAAGTTCCTGCCTGAGACAATGAAGAAGAGGAACTAGAAAGTCTAGAGGATGTGCATGTTGAAGCCACACTGACTTCAGAAACCACTGAAACCTTCTCATGTGAAATGTGGCTAGAGGGAGCATGGGAATGGTGGATGCCATGAACCCCAGAGCTCTCAGA
The DNA here is from genome assembly GCF_019279795.1 of Protopterus annectens. NCBI lineage: Eukaryota > Metazoa > Chordata > Ceratodontiformes > Protopteridae > Protopterus > Protopterus annectens. Next base: position 1,790,738,113 of record NC_056744.1, on the reverse strand, counting down.
AACTCCCTGGTGGTAATGGAAGCCAGAGGAAGAAGAGTGTGAAGGAAAGAAATGAGAGTGAAGGCCGTTGGAGGGGACAAGAAAGTCAGCACTGGCACCATCTGACTCCTGCAGCCCAGAAAAACATGATCCAGAGAAGAAGTCGGAGAAGACTTTTTGAAACTGATAGTGGGCACAAGGCTCTGAAGAAGGGAAATGTCAAAATGAATATTTTGCAAAAGGGTCTCTGGAGAGGATGCTTGAATCAACAGGTTGTCCAACTAAGGAAATATTTGGATCCCTTGAAACCTGCAAAAAGCAATCACAGGAGCAAGGCATTTGGTGAACACCCTTGGGGCAGCAGAAAGCCATAGGGTAAAGCAGAGAACTGAAATGCCAGGGAAGAAAACAGAGAAATGTAAATACTTCCTCTTCCTGAGAGGAGGATGGATTGGAATATGAAGATAAGTATCCTTGAGATCCAGAGACATCACATAGGTCTGAGAGATCAATAGAGGAAACAGAATCTGATGGGACAACATCCAAAAGGAATGGAGAAGTATTTAGATGAAAAGGGTCTAGAATAGGCCTCCATGCGCACTATTTCCTGGGCACTAGAAACATTCTGGAGTAGAACCCTTTTCCCCTTTGGGACACAGGCACCTCCTGAATAGTACCCTGAGTCAAGAGATTTTGAAGAACCTCTGGGAAAAAGGGAAGTTGCTCCCGAGGAGGCTACGGAATGCCCATAAAAGGAGGATGGGATTTCCACACCATGCAGTACCCTGACAAATAATCTACAGAACCCAAGAATCCCGAGTGATCTGAAGCCAAACAGGAAGAGAAAGGCGAAGAGAAAGAGGAATGTAGTTGGGAAGGGACTGATAGTCATACAGCACCTGGCTTGTCTATTTGAAGTCCCTGAAAACTGAGGAGCCTCAGGAGGAGCCCATTTGCCACTCTTTTTACCTTTAGTAGAAGGGCAGGATTGCCTACAAACAAAGGCAGGCTTAGCGGGGTAGTTTCTCTGAAATTTAGGCACAGGAGAACCAAACACGTGTTTAAGCTCCTGTAAGGCCTTACCCTTATCCTGAAGAGACTTAAACAAACCAGCAGCAGCTTCCTCAAACAAAAGCTTAGAATCCAGAGGATCATCTATCAATTTAGCTTTAATATCATCAGGTAGAGGTTGAAGACTAAGCCAAAAATACCTCCTCATCACTGAAGCAAAAACAGCAGCCCTAAAACAGGCATCTGCTACATCATAACTGCATTTAATAGAATGATGAACAACTTGAGAGGAAGTCCCTAGCAAGGAAAGAGCAGAAGTTTTACCCTCAGAGCCTGGAAAATCAGAAATAAGTTGACAAGCCTGAGAAAGAAGAGCCAACACATACCTAGACATACAGCTCTGATAATTAATATCCCTAAAAGCTAGGGTAGAAGAAGTGTAAACCTTATTACTCAGTTCTGCTGTCCTTGTCAGAAGGCAATAACTTGGGTGAAGAAAGCAATTGAGATGGCTTATCAGAGGCTACAGACATGAGAGAGAGGTCAGCAACAGGATATTTATATAAAAAACAACAAACCTCAGGCACTCTATAAAACATGTCAGGTTTCTTGGGAGCAGGGGGTAGAGAATTAGGTGCATTAGAGGCATTGGAAAAAGCATCCAGCAAAACAACTAAAACAGGAGGAGTAGCCACAGGTTTAGGAGCTTCCAACTGCAACAATTCATAGTACCACCTATGGATATCAAAGACCAGATCACAATCCCACTTAAAAAATTCCATCATCCTAGAGATTGTATCCCCAAAGGAAATTTCCTCAAAAGGAGCTCAGGACTAATAGATTCCTCTTTCTCTGGCCCATAGTCCGAAGGAGAAGGAATTTGAGTAGAATAAGAGGGATTTGTCATCAGAATTTGACTCAGTCTCAGAAGAATCCTGGTCTCAACTCCTTTTAAGGGGAGTAGAGGACCAAGGAGGACCAGGAACTGAAACCCCTTGAGGAGGCTTTAAAGACATTAAAGCAGTAAATAGCCCCTGAGTGAAAGCCCACCATTCACTTTGTGGATCCCTAGAAGCAGAAGAAACATGTTTAAGTTTTTGTTTCTTTTTTTAAGGGAACGCCCCTCCAAAAAACTGAGAAGGCTCAGACCCAGGATGACAGTCAAGAACTGTAGTAGGAACTTCTTCCCAAATTAAAAACAGAGGAACTCCCCTGGGCCCCTCAGAAAAAATCAACCATGGTTCCCCCTGAATGTCTGAAACGGATGCCTGCAAAGCCTGATCAGATATGGTGCCAGCCAGATCCTCACTGGCCTCCAACACAGTCATGGCAGAGAAATCCAACAAAACAGCCGTGCGAGCCTCCAAGTTTATATTGACCTTGGGAAAAACACCTGACAGAGGCTGGACAGAGGAAGATTCCAGTCATAGGTTTTTCACCTTCTTCCCTAACGGCTGACTCTCTGGGCGGGAGATTCCTTCCATTGTATCTTTAGCAAGAAGCTTAAGAAGCTGGTTCTCAAGATACAATGAAAGAGAAGAATGTCTACTGTGAAGGGTTTTCAGGATGAATGCCTAACAAATTGAACAAGACATATGGTCACGAGAAGCTCCTACAGAAAAAAAGACACTTTTCATGGCGGTCTTTATGGGGAAGCTGTCTCTCACACTGGCATTTACCCTTCCTGGATGACATTAACTCCAAGGAGCACAAATTGATAAAGAAAAAATGAAAACGCCAATGGGGCACTTATCTGCAACTGCAAAGAAGTCAGCAAAGAGGTGTAGGTAGTCACTGGAGAACGAAAATGTGTTCAACTGGCAGAAAACGGACACAGGTAAACAGTCCAACATTGAAAGATACATTTGGACTGGTGGCAAAGAAGTTCTGACTATGGTAGCCCTGAACTTCACCTTTATGCCCTATGCTACGCAAGCAGCATTTGGGTGACATTTAGCGTACCTTTAAAGCAACAGGAGTCATTGGTAGACTGGCCGGACGTTGTGCTTCCATGGCAAGGAATCCGTATGTTAAGAATACTGCAGCAGTGAAGGTAAGGACATCAGTGGATTGCAAACTCACAACTACTCCTTAATGCAAACAAAACTAAGTTATTATTGTTTGTAAATGTATATTAACTCTAAAAAACAATACATCAGTGGAACAAGTACCACTGCCATAATTCTTGTAATAATCATTGACCACAAGCCATATAACCTCGAAAACCTATAAAAAGCTCGGCAAGCCTCATAAAACCAAGCCCTACTTAAACAAAACAGTTCAACTGATCACAGCTCAATCACCACTCATATGTGCCTTAACATACTCCTCATCGATTTTTATTAGCATTCCCAAAAACTCAACTATAAAAACTTGAACAAATATAAAACCCACCATTGTAAAATGCTTCAGAAATGTAAATGTCCAGAGCTACCGCATCTCTTGACACTTAGCTTGAGATTTCACATAAAGTACTATTAAACCTAACATATACCCACCATTGTCAAGAAATGCATCACAACAATGGACCTCAGATCACAAACTCTAAACATTTCACAGGCAACTAAATCAAACAATCACTACAGTAACTCACTGTATACAGTGGCTGTGCAGTGAAATTATGGAACGTAATCCCCCCCCCAGACCGCAGACAAAACCTAATCACCACAGATAAACATTTACCTAGTTTCCAATTGGTCGTGCCTTTGCACCTGACATTTTACCTTACTACTACTGGTCCTTCATCACACTTTGTATTGATACTAACTCCTGATTGGCCTGTACTCCATCACTATTACCCTGCTAACTTTCCAGTCTCTCTCTCTCTCTAATTTTCAGTTTCCATTTTCAATTTAATTTCTCCCTGTTTTTTTTAGCCTTCCATAATCCCTGCCTTATTCAACTACCTAACTTCTTTCTTTCTCATCACTCTCACTACAACTTTACACTATGTACCACCTCTTTTCTATGTTGTTTTTATTGTACTTCCACCAACATATTTAACAGTGAATGCATTTACTATTATACTTATATCTTTAGAACTTTTTGTCTGATATAAATTTATAATGTAATTTATGGAGCTTTTCTTCCAAGGCCTCCACTGAATGCAGAGTTTTACTCAGATGGACTATCCGCAACAGCTTTCGGTATGTACATATCACTTAACTGGAAAGGCTCCAAAGAATTCTTATGAAAAAAAATGAAAGGCCTTAAGTGCTTCAGCAATTCCCATATCTTGACAAGGTTCTCTTTATACTCAGTAGCCTATGGTCTACTTCAAGGTGACTTGTGTCTTGCTTTGTGAACCATGGAAGACCCAATCTCATTTGACATCTTACCTCATTGCAAACCAGTAGCACTATGAATGCCTACAGTGGGTACCTAAGTCTACACCAACAAATAAACTCTCCAGAGAGGTAGGTTCATAACTCAATGTATCCGCAGCTTATGGAAAGGGTTACCACTGCAGGTCAAGCAGAGTACTACCTTGGCTACCTTTAAGGCTACTCCTAATGACCAGATGGTTGCACCAGGGTTTTCAAGTGCTATGAAGTGCTTGGAAAGGGAGGCATGAACTTTTAAGTGTGTCCATGTAAAGTTGCATATGGCTGTGTATCTTATGGTCCGCATGATCACTTGCCTGCTATTATTCCTATAAATTAGTAAAAATAAAATAGCCAAGGAATAGTGCTAGTATTTTCAAGGGTAAGGATACCCAACGAAACCCTCACTGACCATGGGACTCCACTTATGTCAAAAATAATGTACCAAGCAGTTAAAACCCCAGTTACCATCTCCAACAGATGGGCTGCTAGAATATTTTAAAGAGCATTGAAATCCATATTAAAAAAGTGTTTGAAGATGATAGTAAAACCTGGGACCAGTTACTAGTATACCTGTTGACTGCCATTAGAGAAGTACCACAAACGTTCACTGCACTCAGTCCTTTTGAATTATTTTATGATGGCCTTGTGGAATGGCACCTATTGACTTAGGGAAAAGAGAAAACCCCACTTGAAGGTACAATAGAGCACAGCAGCAGCTCACAAGATAGACTGAAATTAATACACATTATAAGGGATCACATGGAAATAACGCAGGCCATACAACGAGTGTGTAAAAGAAATGCAAAGACCAACAAATTCAAAGCTGGAAATTAGATGTTACTTTTGGCTCCATTTGCAGAAAACTTTTTTGGCTAAGTAGCACTGTCTATTTTAAATACTAGAACAATTAAATGATAGGGACTACAGGATTAAATAGACTGGTAAGAAGAAAAAGAAAAATGGCAGCTATATCATGTCGACATCTTGAAATCCTGAAAAGAAATCTAGTCCTCTATAGATAGCTTGATAACAGAAACAAATAGATCTGGCAATGAAAGAGTGCTGACATATATTCCCAAGGTGCAGGCAGATGACACATTATCTAAACCACAGAAGCAAGATATAAGGGTGTCTCTTTTAAGAAACAGAGAAGTGTTTTCAGAACTGCCTGGTCAAGCAGACCTGATGCAGCACCATTGAGATCCCTCAAAGGAAAAGACAGACTCATGACTTTGGAGAACAGCAGAATCACAAAGAAAAACTATGAAGACCGAGGTATAGAAAATGCTTGAGATGCGGAGTAATAAGACAGACAAAAAGCAAATGGAATAGCTCTGTAGTATTAGTCTCAACGCCTGATGGAATAATTAGGTTTTATTATGAATTCAGGAAGCTGCACTGTATTTCAAAGTTTAATAGCTTCCTAGAACCTATGGGGTGATGAACTTACAGAGATGCTGGAGAAGGTAACATCTACGCTGTGATAGCTAAAGAGAACTCAGGGTTATGTGGAGTGGGTAACACCAGAACAGGCTAGTCTACTCATAAGATGGGTTTACAGCAGAATTATTGGCATCTTATTGATGACTTCCTAAAATTCCCTGAGCTGGCCTGCTGATACAGATACTATACTCCATCTCTGCTATCAACACCCAGGGTTTGAGACTAGAGTCTGGCTTCTGGGTAGTCTGTCATGGTGGGTAGAGCAAGGCATCATTTGAAAAATCTGGCTGTATGGAGATGAGGAGGGGGTAGTTGAATGACAGGTCATTGGCGAAAAATGGCAGGGGGCACTTAACCATGCAGCCTGAGTCACATCACTGTGGGTTATTTTATGGTATTTTGGGTACGGATTCTTGTAGCTGATGTTTGATACAAATATATAAAAAGGATAACTCAGGACTGAGACAATAAACCATGGCTGGGATTCTCCATTGCAGAGTATAACAGAAATAGATGTCACAGTGCTATTATTGAATGATGGGACAGAGCCGTAAAGCCCCCAAATAGAGATATGAATGGCATTGTTTGGAAGGAAGAACAATCTAGATGTTTCTCAGTGGAGGGTAGCAGGAAGAAAATGGAAAGAAAAACAAAAAGTGGTCATAAAATCAGTCAACGCCTCACTGGACCTTGTTGCTGCTGGTCAGTAACGGAGGTATAAAAGCAGAATGTTGCAAACATGATGTAGGACAATCACTATTAACTGTAATTGTGTTACTTTAAATAGTTTGGCCAGCAGCTCTGAACACTGAAGTCACTCTCCAATGTCTCAGCATAGACTACACCCATTATTCCACTCAGCACAGACCATGACCATTATTCCACTCAGGACAGACCACGACCATTTTTTTCTCTCAGCGCAAACCACGCCCATTATTCAACTCAGCACAGGCCAAGCCCATTATTCCACTCAGCACAGACCACGCCCATTATTCCTCTCAGCACAGACCACACCCTTTATTCCTCTCAGCACAAGCCACGCCCATTATTCCTCTCAGCACAGACCACACTGATTATTCCTCTCGACGCAGACCATGACCATTATTCCTCTCAGCACAGACCACACCGATTATTCCTCTCAGCACAGACCACGACCATTATTCCTCTCAGCACAGACCATGACCATTATTCCTCTCAGCACAGACCGCACCCATTATTCCATTCAGCACAGGCCATGCCCATTATTCCTCTCAGCACAGACCACACCTATTATTCCTCTCAGTACAGACCACACCTATTATTCCACTCAGCACAGGCCATGCCCATTATTCCTCTCAGTACAGACCACACCCATTATTCCTCTCAGCACAGACCACACCCATTATTCCTCTCAGTACAGACCACACCTATTATTCCACTCAGCACAGACCACACCCATTATTCCTCTCAGTACAGACCACACCCATTATTCCTCTCAGCACAGACCATGACCATTATTCCTCTCAGCACAGGCCATGCCCATTATTCTCCACCTGTAGCGCCTAAGATAAATCTGGTGCAGCTGGTTAAATGGAGGAACAAAGACACCACTCACCTGCCAACGATCATGAGTTCTTTGGTTCCTGCCTTTGGTCTCAGCTTGGTCCAGATGTCCATGGTGAAGAGGGTACTGCTGCTGTTAAAGATGGAAGCCAGGGAGCTCATCAGGGCAGCCAGCATGACGGCCAACATCAGGCCTCTTACCCCTGTAAGAAGACAGTGGGAGAGTAAGAACTGCTTGCGGTAAAATTCTCTGAATGTGGCAGGTAGCACAATACATATTGTACTTGTTCAAGAATATTCATAATGTGGAAAATAACAGCACATGCAACACTGATGGATGACCCATGCAGTCTTGTTATTCTGTTTAACATATGCATTGTACCCCCACATTCCATAATTGCACTTCCATGGAGATTTATTTGATTGGTTAGCATTATTTTGTCAAAGATTAAGTCAGTAATTCTATGCCACTGATCATATGCAACAGTGAAAAGCAGTCTTCTGTGCTTTACTGACTTGCACATGGAGTTAATAAAAAAACCAAGGCTGTCTCCACCAAAGCACCCAAGGAGGATAAAACCTTAACTGCAGTAGTGGGCTCAGGTAGCATGTAGGAGCGGGTCAGGGTGGGGTAGAAATGAGTTGCTGAAGCTGACTCACCCATCCTGGTGGGAGAATAAGGGGTCTAGCACTAAGCCCGAGTACCACTTCATGCCTGGTCAGGAGCAAAGCTCATAATGTGTAAGAGCCGGGAATGTATCGTTTGTCAAGGAGTGAATAATGTTCCGCCTGTCAGTATGCATGTAGCTGTATGCATTGATTGACCACTATGAGACAGGGAGTGGGACGGGAACAGAAATATTATATAATAGGCTGAATTATTATTATTCTCATACTGCTGTATCATGTTTGTTCACATTTATTTTTGTGGCGTTATACTAGCTGTAATATTTGTTATGAGGACAGCATATAATTTCTGTCCTTTTTTTGTTCATTATAAGAGGGGAGTCTTCTATGAAAATGGTCAAAATAAAAGGCAACCAAATATTTCCTACTGTACAGTATATATACTTCAATCCTCACTTACAATGGTCACCCACTCACTGGTGATGGTGATCCAGTCATTTATGATAGTCATCTGTTTACCAGAATTGCTCATTAACTCACTCACTCACTACCTGATGATCATGCAGCAACTGCCAACAGTCACCCATTCACTGATGATGGTCACCCCCTCACTGCTGATTGTCATCCACTCACTGGTGATGGATGGCCATTCACTCACTGGTGATTGCCATCCATTCACTGCTGATGGCCATCAACTCATTGGTGATGGTTCCTCACTCATTTACTCACTCACTCACTGGTGATTTTTGTCCCTTAACTGGTGAAGAGCACTCACTCACTAGTATTGGGCAGCCACTCACTGGTGATGAATATCCCTTCACTGGTGATGTTCAGTCACTCACTGCTGATGGGTATCCCTTTACTTGTGATGTTCAGTCACTCGCTGGTGATTTTCACTCACTCACTGGTGGTGTTCCCTCACTCACTGGTGATGAGTGTCCCTTTACTGGTGATGTTCAGTCACTCGCTGGTGATTTTCACTCACTCACTGGTGGTTTTCCCTCACTCACTGGTGATGAGTGTCCCTTCACTGGTGATTTTCAGTCACTCACTGGTGATGCAAAAAAATGAATGGCACAGCAACAAAATAAAACAATGAACCTGAAAAGGGTACCAGCACGATGAAACAATGAAGCCACAGAATAAGCCGAGGACACGAAATTTTATTGAACACTAAGGTTGACACGTTTTGAAATAACTACCCATTAACGTGACAAGTTTGCGTTTTCATTTAGAAATACTTCTTCAGATGTGGGCTGGTAAGAAAATACATCCATTTAAACACTAAAAGACATGACATCATTAAAATTCCAACCAATGAGTGTTTACTATATTACATACATATTCATGTTGTATTAAAAAACTAAGTTAAAAATAAACTAAAAACATCATAAAAGTAGGTGAAGAAAACTAAAATGTTGAGTGATTTATTAGAATGTTAGCTAAAACCCTTAAAATTGATGAATATATATGATTAGAAACACATAAAATGAAAATTTCTAATATATTATATAAATTATATGAATATTAACATCGAATCTTAAAAAATTCCTATTAATATTTAAATATAAATAGTAGCACGTAAGTAAAAAACAATTGTAAAACTTTTCCTTAGAAAGAAATAATGTTTCAAATTTATGTTACTAAATGTAATTTATAATTTAGCTGATCTTAACTTGAGTAAGGGAGCTATGGAAATATGTTCGCTTAAGCCTGGCCAACTGTTAGCTTGTAAAGTCAGTTGCCACCAAAGCTCCCTATACTCAATTTTCTCTTCCCACATGCCACCCCATGCATCCAAATTTACCTTTTCCACTGCAAAAAATAAATAATGAGCTTGTGGACATAACAGTTTGTGCTTATATAAAGCAGTGCTCCCAGTGTGAGTGGATTATGAATAAGGATGAAGTAATGGTACCATCTAGAAATATAACTTTATTAAGTAAATGTTATTCAAATTGCGATACTAATGGTCTCATATACTTAGCCTTGTGTCAAGTATGTCAGGCTTTTTATATTGGAAAGACCGAGAGAAAACTCAGAAGAAGGATATATGAGCACATGTACGACATCCAGAATGGGAAAGAGAAAATGTTTATATAAGCACAAACTGTTATGTCCACAAGCTCATTATTTATTTTTTGCAGTGGAAAAGGTAAATTTGGATGCATTGGGTGGCATGTGGGAAGAGAAAATTGAGTATAGGGAGCTTTGGTAGCAACTGACTTTACAAGCTAACAGTTGACCAGGCTTAAGCGAACATATTTCCATAGCTCCCTTACTCAAGTTAATATCAGCTAAATTATAAATTACATTTAGTAACATAAATCTGAAACATTATTTCTTTCCAAGGAAAAGGTTTACAATTGTTTTTTACTTACGTGCTAGCATTTATATTTAAATATTAACAGGAATTTTTATAAGATTCAATGTTCATTTTCATATAATTTATATAATATATTAGAAATTTTCATTTTATGTGTTGTTAATAACACATATCTATTCATCAATTTTAAGGGTTTTAGCTAACATTCTAATAAATCACTCAACATTTTAGTTTTCTTCACCTACTTTTATGATGTTTTTAGTTTATTTTTAACTTAGTTTTTAATACAACATGAATATGTATGTAATATAGTAAACACTCATTGGTTGGAATTTTAATGATGTCATGTCTTTTAGTGTTTTAATGGATGTATTTTCTTACCAGCCCACATCTGAAGAAGTATTTCTAAACGAAAATGCAAACTTGTTACGTTAATGGGTAGTTATCTCAAAACATGTCAACCTTAGTGTTCAATAAAATTTCATGTCCTCGGCTTGTTCTGTGGCTTCATTGTTTCATCGTGCTGGTACCTTTTTAACTCACTGGTGATGTTCAGTCACTCACTGATGATGGGTATCCCTTCACTGGTGATGTTTAGTCACTCACTGATGATGGGTATCCCTTCACTGGTGATGTTCAGTCACTCACTGATGATGGGTATCCCTTCACTGGTGATGATCATTCACTCACTGGTGATGGGTATCCCTTCACTGGTGATGTTCACTCACTCACTGATGATGGGTATCCCTTCACTGGTGATGATCACTCACTCACTGGTGATGGGTATCCCTTCACTGGTGATGTTCAGTCACTCACTGATGATGGCTAACCACTCACTAGTAATGGGGACCCAGTCACTGGTTTTAGCCACTCATTCACTGATTATGGTCACTCACTAACACACAGCAGACTTCAGTAGCAGTCAAGAAAGTCCACACAAAATGGGTTTATATTAGAAACCCAAAAGCCAAATTAAGTGAATATGTATTCATCGACACATAAAGGTCGATGTGTGAAAAGAGCGAACAACGTAAATGATGAAAGGGAAAATGCCGAATGTCATACCGGAAGCAACAGCACCATACAAGTAAGGTAAACCCAACTCAAAAAACCTAAACTAAAACACTTTTCTAAATGTTTTTGCAGGGGGGGGAGCCCCACCCCCCCTTCTTAAATATGCCAACTCCAAGACTGCACTACAGTGGGGAAAAGGATTTATTTCCTCATCCCCACGATCACCCTGCTGGCCAAGGAAATACGTTCGGCATTCTCCCTTTCGCCATTTACGTCGTTCGCTCTTTCCGTACATTGACCTTTGTGTGTCGATGTAAATGTATTTGCGTAATTTGGCTTTTGGGTTTCTAATACAGACCCCACAAAACTAGGGGTCCTCTGTTATGTAAAGGACTCCATAACACTGTTTTCAAAGGCGTCTGTAACCAGGGTGTTCTTTGTTCCCTTTATGACTTTTGGAAGACCTATTCTCACAAAGTTTTGTCAGTCTGATTTGGGAATATTGTCATCTGTTTGCAGCAGAACTGCAAGAGTCATGCTTGGGCAAGGCAATCCCACCACTGTGATCTGCAGAGGCAGTCAAGATGCAAGTCAGTCCAGCATGGTCTGTCTTACTGCCAGCTTTGTTTTGTTTGCTCATTGCTGCAAACAGGTTCTGCTCTTGTCGTCATCTCCCTTATATCATGATATACCCATGTGAGGAGCTCTCTTATATCATGATATACCCCTGTGAGGAGCTCCCTTATATCATGATATACCCCTGTGAGGAGCTCCCTTATATCATGATATCCCCCTGTGAGGAGCCTGAGGCCTTCTTACCACCAGTGATTCTGGTTTTATTTTTTGTAATGAATTGTACCCCATGTCTCTGAAACACACTGCTAAAATGTAGCAGGATGTGTCCTTCAAAAATGCCATCTGGATAAATGTACTTTTTAACACCTTTATTAAATTATCAATTAATACATAAGAAAACATACATTTATGTAAAAGAAAACAAACCATATTAACTTGTTTCTAGTTATATACATTATACATCACGTGTTCATTTTTAAACCATCGGTCCAACATTACATAAATCGATCAATTCCTGTCTTCCCTTAAACCTCACTCCTTCTCCAGAACATTATTCTGTCTGTATTGTTCGTACAATTTCCATTTTTTCTATGTAGTTTGCTCCTACCCTTTTCTAAAGATCTCTATTCCAGTTCTTTTATCTTTGTTTATAATATTAATTTCTTCAAGTACAGTAGGTTTAGATTTTGATTTCCATTTTCTGTTAATTGTTTTGCCATCTGGATAAATTTATTATCCTTAAATAAGTACAGAAACAGCAAACTCTTCAAATTCTGTGTGAGCTCTCTTTATTATGTGTATCCATGTTTTACCACTTTCGTCTTAGAATGAATCATTCATTTCATTCTAAGATGTTTATATCATTGTTACCAAACTGTTTAATATGTTTGTACGCCTGTGTATATTTGTTATAACATTGTGTGCCATAGAATAATTTGCATTATTGCATATTGACTGTCTATGAAATCCTTCCCTCACCCTAACAAAGAGCATGTTGTTCAGAGAGGCTGACATTTTAGCACATTTAAAATAAAATAAAGTGAAGCAGCCTTACCGATCGGCATGAGCGACACAACAAGCTTTGGGTAAGCGATATTGGAGCAGCCAACTTCTGTCCCACAGATACGTTTACACTCCTCAGGTATGACACAGCCCACCTCATCTAAAAATCACAGAGGAAGAAAAGGAATACAATTATGGAGCAGCTGCATACCTTCTAGAATGTCTTATGAAAACGTGACTTATAATTCCATATTAGTGGTTTTGTGCTACAAAAGATTCCTAGGAATTTTTGTATTTGTTGACGTCTTGTGCAAATGTTTACAGCAGCCATAATAGGTGTACTTACTGCACAAGGCATCCCCCCGCAGCCAATAACTCTCATTGTCTTTCTGTTGGTCCCTGACATCTCCACTGCTCTTTTCTGCGTTGCTTTAGTAAATACCTTCATCTGACTAGCAGTACTTGTCTGTAACTCAGCATGTATTTGTTGCTGTCAGTTTATGGTTTTGTCTCTATTCTTGTCTTTTCTTTTTCCTTCTCACTGATTATTTTAGATAAACAGACATACGTTTCATTACTGCCTTACAATATCTATCAGCAGAACCCCACCCCTCACCCATTACGGTCATTAATAAAGCACTGTGAAATGTTAGCACTTGTTTCATAATCAGCATCTTAAGAAAATAGCAGGGCTTTTTTGCAACAATCTTAATCTTCCACTCTATTTTCAAATGACTTTCTGCTGTTTGTACCACTTCTGTTTTATAATTTATGGCAATTACTAAAACATCCACTTTAATGATTTTTTGCATTTAGATGCCAAGAAGTAAACACCTGTTTAACTCACCTGTGTGACATATTTTATTGCATGGGTGGCTGTCTCCCCTACCCCATCCTCCAGAACCCCCCAAACCAAAACCCTGTCTTTAAAGGAACATTATGGGATCATCTCATTCAGAAAGTTCCTAGGTGCACACAGTGGGCACCGTTATGATTTCAACAACTCCCACAATATCCATCATAACTACTTTTGTTACTTAACACTGTAATCATCTTCTGCTACAGCTCTAAGACACATAAACATACTATTTCTGCTTCCCTTTATCCTGCTGTTCTGCGTATCTCTCAACTGCCCAGATTTGTGCAGAATATTCAGATTTTTACCTCATATTTTTGATCTGTCCCTGATAAAATTTTGGTTTTCTGGAAAATCGTTGAGGAATGAAGTCAGAAAATAATGGTATACATTTGAGTTTCAGACTTTTACTAGAAAGGCTCACCCAGACTCTGCTACACTTTGCTGTGAGGGAAAGATTAGTTTGTTTTTTATCTGTTGTATTACTTTATTGTCTTTTTCTATTTTGAATACTGTGATTTGTTGTATTTACCTTGTGTTTTACTTGTATTCTGCTTTTAACTGCATATTAAAACTTGAAAAGAGACCACAGCTCTGTCTGTTGTGAATCAGGCAGAAATTTTTCCCCACTCTTCCACCCGGTTACTGTGGTGTTCTTAAACACCACTGTCTTTCTACTTGCCTTCCCCTTATGTTAATTTGACCATATACCTCATTTCCTCTCTGCTCTCACTGGCTTGTTTAAGCACAAAATTATCATTTTGTGAAATCACTCCCCTTCAACTTTTTAAATTTATTGGCCATCCTACTGTATTCCACAGTGCCAGAATACAAAAGTGACCACCCCCTTTCAATCTATCTTGCTGTTTTAAAAATAGTGACTCTCCACTAAAACTTAACTTTTAGACAGGTAAAACTCAAGTTACCTACTTTTACATCTAACTCCTCTTGTGTACACTGCAGTGTTTAGGATAAACCATTTTTTTCATCTTACCTTTAATCATCCCTGTGACTAGCACTTGCTCTAATTCCTGCTGGAAAGCACTAGGAAGTCTTAAAATGATACAAGCACTCGACTCTCATTGTTAATAAGGAGAAATTAATCATAAACAGCCTATAATTGCAAAGTACCTTGCTAAGGTAAGGGAAAACAGCTCTTGTACTTTACAAAAATGCAGCACCAAACCAGGCATGTCCAAGGGTCAGCTTCTGGTGATTTCTCCTGTCCACCTGGTGAATCTGGGCATACTGGGGCAATGCAGTAATTGCCTCAGGTACACATACAACCCTTTCCTCCTACTACCCAACACTACAACCTGCAAGAGATGCACTTACATAGCCAAACTGGAAGCAAAGCTCTCTCCACCCAAGATTGTGCTAGACAGTCAAGAGGAGAAGGTTAACAACCACACTATACCTCAAGCAACACAAAGCCCTTCTAAACCCACACCACCAACACCCACACATAGCAACACTAAACCCTCATATGTGGAGGCCCTTAACAGTAACCTGCCCAAGCAACAAGGACCTCCAAAGTTGAAACGCAAACACCAGTCACAACCAAAGTGACACATAGCTCACAACACCAGTGTGCCACCCAACAGCCCTTAAGGCAAGACAATGTACCCAACACTTTAGTCATAGGTGACTCTATAGTCAGGCACACTGATGTCCCACTCACCAGGCTGAACAAGGAGAAAATTACAGTCATCTGCCTGTCGGGTGCCAGGATCCACCACATAACACATGCACTCAAGTCACTCCACAACAAGTACAAATATGACTTTGTCATTGTCCATGTTGGAGTAAATAACTTGAGACGTACCTCCCTGCATTACATGAAAAGAGACATGGAAGAGGTCTCAGATCATGTGGCCCAGGCAGGTATGACCCTATCCCTGAGTAGCATCCTGCCTTTGCCCAGAATGATACCACAGTATAAGGACAAAATGATTGACTTCAACAATTGGCTAAGCTTCTGGTGTCAAAGGGGATCCAGTATCTGCCTGCCTGGGATGACATGATCGACAGACCACGATGCTTTCCAGAGATGGTCTGCACCTGTCGCCCCTGGGATTCAGGTTACTGGCGAAAGCTTATGCCACCCCTATAGTGCCTTTTTTTAGGCAACGTTGAAAGGACAAAACCATCACCGTAACAGGTACAAGCATGCAAAATCTAAAGGTAATGCTACTCAATGCTAGAAGTCTAAACCTCAAAATGCACTCTCTCGAGGCACTCCTAAAAATGGAGAACATCGATATCTGTGCAGTAACTGAGACCTAGTTCTAGGCTCCAGAGAGCACCCCTGCAATACCAGGCTACAACTCTTGCCACACTTTTCATCCACCAAACCAGGACCAAAACACTAAAGATGGAGTGTCCATATTCACCAAGGATATTCACAACACCAGGCTAGTTCCCCAACACAATGCATCTGAAATTCTCCAGGTGCAACTAACACTAGGTAAGACTGCAATCCAAATTGTAGCTTGCTACAGATCCCCCATCATGCCCCAAGATTCTCAACACCATTCTAAACATACTGGAAAATATTAAGATACAACCAAATACCCTAATACTGGGTGATTTCAACTACCTTGCCATTAACTGGGGAAAACTACTCGTGTACCAACATATTTGCCCAACGGTTCTTGGAATTCATAAATTCCAATGCCCTGTATCAACTAATCCTTAGTCCCATCAGGGGCTCCAATATCCTAGACCTGGTCATTACCAACATGGGAAATCGATGCTCCACACTTATGGTCATCCCCTCATTGGTCAGGTCTGACCATAAGCTAATCACCCTTGCCAATCCATGTCCCACCCCCACCCCCCCAGCAAGGAAACCTCCGTAAAAAACTTCTCCAAAGCCAACTTCATGCTACTCAAGTCAGAAGTGACAAACATCATGACACCCATGCAGACGGGAACTGAAAGTTCAACTGCTGAATCCTACACTAAGGCACTGTATGAGCACATCCACTTGTGCATGAATCGTGCCATCCCCAATAGACCCAAGATGCTCTCCTCCAAAAAACGGAAGCCAATCTGGTGGTCCCTTGCCATAAACATACTTTACAACAAAAGGAAGAAACTGTTGCAGAAAAGAGGAAAATCCCAGGATGCAAAAAAAACTTCCTTACCAGCCTCAGTAAGAAACTGAGATCCCTCATAAAATCCTCCAAAGCTAGTTACGAAAATAAAATTGCCAAAGATTCCAAAGACAGCCACAAGGCATTCTATAGCTATGTCAAGAATCTAAATGGCAATGCTCAGATCTGCTTTGAGCTACAACAGAATGGCATTAAATATACTGATCCCAAGGATATTGCCAATACCCTAGCAGATCGATTCAGTGCAAACTTCACCCCCCTCTCACCCACTAAAGGGCCCATCTCAATACCAAAAGATTGCCAAATTCTGGTAATAATGGCCACACAGGTACAAAACGCACTCTCCAAAGCTAAGAATACAGCATCCATGGGACCAGACGACATCCCAGGCTGTGTACTACATGAACTCCAAAATGAACTGGCACCTCACTTAAGTGTCGTGTTTAATCATAGCCTCACCTCAGGCTTCGTGCCCACTGAGTGGTGTACAGCTACAGTTATCCCACTCCACAAGGGTGGATCCACCTTGGATCCCACGAACTACCGCCCTATCAGTCTGATGAGCCTGATCTGCAAGGCCATGCAACGTATTATCATAGAACTTATAAACAAATACATTGACAACCTTCAAATACTGGACCCCATGCAGTTTGCTTTCGTGAAGGGCCGATCTTATCTCCTGAACCTGATTGACTTCTTCAAATTCATCTCCAGAGCTGTGGACAAGGGTAAGGAGGTCCACACAGCCTATCTGGACCACGCCAAGGCCTTCAACACCATCCCCCACTCTGGAATCATAGATAAACTTACTAAACAGGGCATTAATCCTTACGTCACTCAATGGGTTGCCAACTGGCTTACTGACAGAACCCACACTGTAAAAGTAGCTGACTCCAAATCCAGTTCCAGGCAAGTGACAAGTGGAGTATCTCAGGGTTCAGTCCTGGGACCGCTCTTGTTTGGCATTTACTTCTCTGAAGTACAGGCCAACACTAAGGGACTCTGGCTAACAAAGTTTGCAGATGACTGCAAACTGGGAGCCATTATTGAATCCCCAAATTATGTGGATATTCTACAAAAGAGCCTTACAGAAACAGATGCTTGGTGCCAGAGCCATGGGCTCAAGCTCAATGCCAAGAAATGTAGTTATCTCCTTTGGGGAAAAAACATGTACCTGTGAATTACCACATAGGTGGCAATACACTAAACACCAAAAGTGTGATAAGAGACTTAGGGACACAGGTGGACAGTGGTCTCACTTTTGATAACTACATCACCGCAACAGTCAGAAAATTCTTCTGTGTGGCACACCTCATCACTAAGGGCTTTTCATCCAGAAAAAAGGATGTCATCATCCCACTGTACTCATCCCTCATTAGACCCATTATAGAATACAACACCCCATTTGGTATGTACCTCTCAAGACATCTGCAGCAACTGGAAAGGCCACAGAAATACCTCACTAAAAGAATCACAGGCCTAAAGCAGATGCCCTATGCTGACCGTCTAAAAAAAACTCCACCTATACTCTGTCACATATTGTCTACTCAAGAGGCGATCTCTGCTTAACATACAAAGCCATGTCAAACCCAGAGCTGTTGGACATGCTACACTTAAAGAAATCCCAATTCCTCAGAGACACACACTCCAGGGATCTAAACCTTGTCATCACAATGAACAAAACATCCTGGAGCGATAGGTTCCTGACCCACAGACTCCCCAGCCTCTGGAATAGACTGCCCATACATGTCAAGCAGAGCACCTCTTTGGCCCTCTTCAAAAGGAATCACAATGATTGGATGGGAGATAGGAAATTCACCCCGGGGATCATGTCAGTCGCCCTGCTAGACAGGGGTCCAGGAAAGTAAATACTGTGGGAAGATATAGCCAGGGAATTGTTATGGCTAGGCTTGTATAGACCCTAGGGCCAATAGTCTAGTATCAACCTATGAACTTCATACCCTTCAGAAAATTCATGTTAATGCAAAACCTATTATACCAACTTTCTAAGTTTATAAGAGCAAGATTTAAAAATTATATCTATTTTTGGGCCGTTGCACCCCCACCATTATTTACGGCTTTGTCCAGAGTTCTTGCTCTAAGAGGTTAAGAGGTAT
The DNA here is from genome assembly GCF_019279795.1 of Protopterus annectens. Lineage (NCBI taxonomy): Eukaryota > Metazoa > Chordata > Ceratodontiformes > Protopteridae > Protopterus > Protopterus annectens. The sequence continues at coordinate 1,790,719,175 of NC_056744.1, read as the reverse complement.
ACTCTCCTGGTTGTGCTCTAGTAAACATGCATGAAACTTGTCCTCAATTATTGAAAGACTCCCAATATCCAAGACAGAGAAAGTTTGATTTAAGTTTGATTGTTTTTGCCTTACCTGGATAGAGAATTCGGCTGATCATGCCTGGCATCACCATTAAGAACATTGGTAACAGCTTAATGTAACCACAGAGGATGCAGCCTGCTTTAACATGGGTCAGATTCTTTGCCGCCAAGCACCGCTGGACAATGACCTGTTATTAAATGGTAAAACAGGATTAGGTCTTTGTTTTCCCTTTAACTGTTTCATAAAATATTTATCTAAGGAATAAAGCCAGAATTGTTCCTGTACATAATGGGGTGTGTGTTACTATTATGTATAGTACATATATTGCACTTATTAAAATTCTTCATGTCTGATGAAACATTCATTGATCAAATGCCTTGTACTATTAACTCTGTAAGGATTACTTCAGTCTCAGACACCTTATTAGCTTCCCTAGTTCTAGCTTCATTTACCTTATGGTGTTTGATTCTACTTTATCTGTAAACCAAACTCTTTTTTGAAATTTCCCTTTTCCTGTAGTCCCACCAGATGGATTTTCTCATTCACAGCATTCTTAGAAAGACCAATAACAGCCTCATTGTTATAAGAGGGAAATCCCGAGAATTTCGTAAACAGGTACTTTTTACCTGATAGTAATAAAATGTTAATAGCATTAGATCTGCCATAGTTACTCTTCAGCTTCTCTTCAGCTGCTTTGTACAACAGGACACGACAATTTAGGTTTCCTTTTACCTCATAGTGATATAATGTTAATAACAATCTATCTGTCATAGTTACTGTTCAGCTTCTCTTAAGCTGCTTTGTACATAGAACATGACAATTTAGGTTTCCTTTTACCTCATCGTGATATCATGTTAATAGTGTGTGACACAAGGAGGTACTGCCAACACAGCTGTCTGGAATTTTATAAATAATTGTATGTCATTTGTGAATATCAAACTAATTTATACAACATGCTGGTGTTACAAATGTATTAGAACCATATATCATATAAGATGCTTGTATTATAATTGTATTAGAACTGTATGCCATGTGTATATCAAACTTCTTTGTATAGATATTTGTGTTGAAAAGGTATTTGTAAAGTGCTTGTGCTTAAAATATACCCACAGTGTGCCCTACTGGAAGAAAATAGAAAGCACATGCACTATTGTAACTGTTTAAATGCATCTGTTTTAACAGAGGAAACTGGAGGGTCAACCTCAGTCCAACACACTTTAGAAAAATATCTGAAATTAAATTACTTTATAGGCTAGACCATAAAGAAGCTTCAATGCAGCCAGAGGCACAATGTATGTACTAGAAAGCTTTCTGCATTGTCTGTGGATTTAAGTAATTGCTACTCTGAAAGTATGAAGGAATGCAATTGTTTTATGATTTCCAGCACCTGCCAAAGATCTGAGCAAAAGCCCTTGCCTATGTATTTTTACAGGTAGATGATAAATACTACCAACTTCCAGCAAGGGGGGTTTTGCCTGGGAGCTAGAAGTCAGATGACAAGAAGTGATGCCATTCTGCAAGCTATCCCAGCAGTATTATTTCATATATTGTTTTGATAACTCTGAGTGAGACAGAACATTCTGTCTTGGACAAGACAACAACAAGAACCATTCACCACTTCTGCCTTGCTATAAGTAAGTTATTAGGGTATAGTAGTGCTCTTAGATACAGTAAGGAATATAGTGAAGCTTAGTTTAGATATTTTTCTTTATTTGTGTGAGCCTGTACTGCAATGTTATTTTAAATGTTTCTTGTGGTTTTGAACTCTGATGTCACTGTGAATATATACTTAGTATTTTATCGTTCTTTTATTACTTATTATTAAATATATTTAAACCTTTCACTGTGGATGATCTTTGTGGAAGCTATTTAAGTTTTGAGAGTGCTTGCATATTTATTTGGTGACATTGTGTGGGCCACTCCTAATAGCCTTGCTCTTGGTCAAACTGCCATTTGTATTAACAGTAACATTGCACAGTAAAATTGGACACCCTTTGTTAAGAGCCCTAAAATAGCTGATAAGGAGTGACTGGTGGCAGTGGTAACTACCTTATAGTCTGGGCAGAAGGGGGCATAGCTAGTAAACCTGTGCCTGCCTTTCCCTGGTGTGTGTGTGTGTGTGTGTGTGTGTGTGTGTGTGTGTGTGTGTGTGTGTGTGTGTGTGTGTGTGTGTGTGTGTGTGTGTGTGTGTGTGTGTCAACTACATGGGCAGGGATGCAAAGCACTAATTGGATAGAAAAGTTGCTGGACGTCTTGGCTTGGTCACTCAGCTGAGATCTCAACTCTATAGCTATGCCAGTGAGGAGTCTTATTGGGAATCTGGAGGAAGAGGGAGACACCAGCCCCAAACTGACTGTGATCTCTGTGTGCTCTTAAGGGAAATTGCACTTGATGCAGAGAGCTGCATCTGGAAATACTGTGTGTGTGTACCTGCTATTGTCACAGTGAATGTCCCCACACAGGTGCCAGTGATGAGGATTGAGGCTCCTTGATTACTGGTCCAGCGGAGGGTCATCACGCAGTGTATCTGCCATAGTTACTGTTCAACTTTTCTTCAGCTGCTTTGTACATTAGGACACGACAGTTTAGTTCACTTTTTTACCTGATAGTGATATAATTAATATACTGTTAATAACAATGAATCTGCCATAGTTACTGTTCAGCTTGTCTTCAGACACCTTGTAGAGTAGGACATGATAGTTTAGTTTACTTTTTACCTGATAGTGATATAATATTAATAACAATGTACCTGGCATAGTTACTGTTCAGCTTGTCTCCAGCTGGTGTGCACATTAGGACTGACAGTTTATGTTTCTTTTTACCTGATAGTGATATAATGTTAATAACAATGTATCTACCATAGTTACTGTTCAGCTTGTCTTCAGATGCTTCTTACATTATGACACGACAGTTTAGGTCTCTTTTTACTTAATAGTTATATAATGTAGCTGCTGTCTGTTCTGTTAGCTGCAATTGACTTCATTTACCTATAGTTGCATATATTATTATCTGTACTAATCTTGAAAGTAGCAGATGACAGGTCTACTTTATGTGCTTGACGTCCGAGAATATCGAATATGATATTCTCGACACGAGTACACTGAAAGTGCAAAACATCGAAAATGTAAATGGAAATCTCCGTAGGTGGAGATTTCCATTTACTTCAATGTAGTGCGATCTCGGAGTTGGTATATTTAAGTAGCGGGGTGATTGTGTGTGTGTGGGGGGGCACAGCCCCCCACCTGGGGGTGCAGGGGGGCTTGCCTCATGCCTACACTAGTTTAAATTCTTTTTTTTTTGTTTATTTTTTTTGGACTTTGATTGTTTAATAGTTCGATGCATATGGTTCGATCCATATGCATTCGAGCTATTAAACTTTCGAGGTCCTAAAGTAGACCCACAGATGACAATATGTGCAATCTTAATGTACTCATTTTCTGGTTTTCTTCCAGGATCTCATAAGAAAATGGTCCATGCCCAGCTGCATATGCTCGATCAACACATAAAATAAATCCTAGCACTGTACATCAGTAGCTGCTGTGCACAGCTGTAAATGGTGACGGACTTGTGCCCTTGGCCTGTGCTCTATATGCTGCATTACACATCTGTGCTCCTTTAGTATGTGCCCTTGGCCTGTGCTCTATATGCAGTATTACACATCTGTGCTCCTTTAGTATGTGCCCTTGGCCTGTGCTCTATATGCTGTATTACACATCTGTGCTCCTTTAGTATGTGCCCTTGGCCTGTGCTCTATATGCTGTATTACACATCTGTGCTCCTTTAGTATGTGCCCTTGGCCTGTGCTCTATATGCTGTATTACACATCTGTGCTCCTTTAGTATGTGCCCTTGGCCTGTGCTCTATATGCTGTATTACACATCTGTGCTCCTTTAGTATGTGCCCTTGGCCTGTGCTCTATATGCTGTATTACACATCTGTGCTCCTTTAGTATGTGCCCTTGGCCTGTGCTCTATATGCTGTATTACACATCTGTGCTCCTTTAGTATGTGCCCTTGGCCTGTGCTCTATATGCTGTATTACACATCTGTGCTCCTTTAGTATGTGCCCTTGGCCTGTGCTCTATATGCTGTATTACACATCTGTGCTCCTTTAGTATGTGCCCTTGGCCTGTGCTCTATATGCTGTATTACACATCTGTGCTCCTTTAGTATGTGCCCTTGGCCTGTGCTCTATATGCTGTATTACACATCTGTGCTCCTTTAGTATGTGCCCTTGGCCTGTGCTCTATATGCTGTATTACACATCTGTGCTCCTTTAGTATGTGCCCTTGGCCTGTGCTCTATATGCTGTATTACACATCTGTGCTCCTTTACTATTTGAAGTGTTTGTATTTGTGAGCTACTGAGAAACATACAGATAACCTCAGACTAGTCAGAGAAGTCACCAGATCTAATGCTAACAGCACAGGGTTAAAACTCAAACACACACACGTGCATGCACACCTCCGCACGTGCATAATCATACACACACACATACATACACACACGTACAAACAAGCGCACACAAAAACACGCACACATGCATGCACATACACAAACATGCACACACACACGCAAAAATGCATACACAAGCACACTCAAACATGCACACACACAAACTTGCACACGTGCACGCACGCACACACACACACACACACACACACACACACACACACACAAACCCCCCACACATACTGTCACATGCGTGCACGTGTGCACACACACACACACACACACACACACACACACACACACACACACACACACACACACACAGGGTCTATATTACATAGCTGAAAGGTAAAAAGAGTGTTTTATCGAACACTGAAAGATGAAACCACTAAATAGTGAAGACATGGAACAGGGATTTTTTTTCCCAGGGAAAAAAAATCACTGGGCTGTTTTTGGGACTTTGCCAGTTGCTCCACTATGGTGCAATCTCAGAGTTGGTATATTTAAGTAGGGGGGGTGGGGGGCACAGCCCCCCACAGTTGGGATGGTGTGGGGGCGAAGCCTCCCACTTTATTTTGTGTTTGGATTTTTTTTTTTTTTTTGTGGAGCAGTGATTTTATTTCCCTGGGAAAAAAAATTGGTGTTCCGTGTCTTCGATATTTAGTGGTTTCGCCTTTCAGTGTTAGATAAACGTGTTCGCTCTTTTTATCTTTTGACTATGTAATGTAGATGCCACATACACACACACTCGCACACCCTCAAGCACACTGTCACATGTAGACAGACACTCAATAAGACATGCACACATGGTCTCACACAGACACACACTCACATGCATGCACATTTACATGTACTCACACACACACCTGCACACACACACACACACACACACACACACACACACACACCTGCACACACACACACACACACACACACACACACACACGCACACACACATGCAGAGTAGTCCTGTTTTGTAGTGGGATAACCTTGTATTGTTGCATTGCTCTTGGCCTGTTTACTATGCTTTTCCATATCACACCGTCCAGGTTGTTAAAGCATTAATTGCATTTATTTCCTTCCCACATATTACTTAACATGAACTGTGAAGACGTCTGTATTGTGGTATGAACTTCTGCTAGTTGTACTCTGTGACCACATTCATGTAATTCTATTCATCCCTACTTTTGTCATGTGACTCTCTATCCCTATGCTTGTCATGGAACTTTGTCCATCCTCACCCTTGACATGTACCTCTGTCAGTCCCCACCCTTTTCTTGTAAGTCTTGTAAGTCTGTCAATCCCCACCCTTGTCATATGATTCTGTCCATCCCCATCCTTGTCATCTACCTCCATCCATCCCCACCTATGGCATGTACCTCTGTCCAGCCCCACCCTTGCCTTGTACGTCTGTCCATCCCCACCCTTGTCACAAACTAGTAAACCATCCACTAAATGTCCCATCCCTCCAGAATCTACTCCAACCCTATCGCACCACCAGACCACTAAGATCCAGCAACAAAAATCACTTGCAGATCACTAAAGCCAATAACTCTGCTGGTGAAGCACTATTCTCTTGCACCATAGCCAAATTATGGAACTCCCTCCCACCCACAATTACCTCCGTACCATCATGCACCCACTTCAAAACATTACTAAAAGCGCACCTACAAACATGCTGGCTATGCCCTTGCAACTCCCACTCTAATATCACCCACCCCATCCAACCACTACCTTTCTTTCCACTCCACTAACTACCTTGATTATAACAAGCTCAGATGCTCATAAGCCTAGTACTTCTACAGCAGGAACTTCTTATTTTAACATTTGTTAATGTCTGTTATGTACTTCACAGATAAAGATTCTAGTTGTCTACTGATGTACTATGTTCTTCATCTGTAAATATGTTGTAAGTAATTGCTATGTAAATTGTTAATTGCTATGTAATCCAATGTAACTACTGTCTGTTTATTTTAACTGTGGAGCTTTTCTCCCCGGGCCTCCGCTGAAAATGGACCTATGTCCAGTCGGACACTCCCGGTCAACAAATATAAATAAATAAAATAAATAAATAAATAAATGACTCTGTCCATCTCCACCCTTGTCATGTACCTCTGTCCATTCCCACCCTTGTCATGTACCTGTCTCCATCACCTCTGTTGTCCTGTACCACTGTCCATCTCCACCCTTGTCATGTACCTGTCTCCATTGCCTCTGTTGTCCTGTACCACTGTCCGTCCCCACCATTAATTCATGAGCAGGTTGATGAGTCAGATCTGAAGGTACCACTGTGGAAATCCCATCCTGACCACCACAAATTAAATAGTAAATAGCAGTAAGGGTCAGAAAACTGTATGGACATTGATTTGATTTGAAGCTGATGGTGACAGTTATGAAGAGTGTGGTGGTGCTGCTGGAGTACGGACAGCAGAGCTGATGTAATACCACCAGAAAGCATTAAACCAGAACATTAGTAGTCTCACTGTGGCATATACAGGGATAAGGTCCTACTGTGATCCAAATAACCCAAATCAGACTAGCCACTTGGATGCTGAACCAAAGTAGGAAACCATGAGAGTGAGTGACTCTCACCAGCTTGCAGTGTGATCCACTTCTCTACCGAATCCAGTAGGAGCATTGAAGGATCATTGGTAGCAGCTATTGGGTCAGTGCGGCACATGCTGCAGAAAAGCTAGAAATGTAGCCCAGGAGCATGAGGAGGCTCTCCCAGGGAGCCTGATACAAAAGTGGCTTCAGCAAAGCTACCAGCTGCCATGGGCAGTAAATGGCACTATCACATGAATGAAAGTTTGCTGACTGTGGACTCTCACTTCCAAAGGGAAATGAATAGCTTTGCAGGCCCTTACCCTAATGAGTGAGCAAATAGACCATAAGGCTTTCTCCCTGACCAGGGAATGAACAGGTTGACTCTTGCCCCAGAGGGTGAATGCTTGTGTCAATAGATGGCCAGAAGAACAGGCCTGCAGGCGGTGGAGTGAAGGTTAAAAATAGTAAAATTACTGATTAAAGCAGCAAGCGAGGAATACAAAATAGCGGCAATGGCCGTATTACATAATAAGGAACGCATCACGAGCTCCTTTCACCAGCTGCTAGTCTCTTCACTTTTCTGAAAACAGCATTAGTAGTTTTACCGTCTAGTTAAAGAGCGAAGACAACTTCCTGCTAATATAATGCATTAGCAAAGCCTCCCCAGATGTCCCAATTCAATTACGCGCATGCAGTAGTTTGCTATTCCCCCCAGCAAAATAAGAACAATGAATAGGAGGAAGCCTTAGGCAGCACTTTGCAACCCTATGGCTGCACTTTGAACTGTGACATATAGACCTACACCCTTGAAACAACTGAAAAGCCAAAGTTTCAATCTCCGAAATACATCTGTATAAAAACTGGTGCTAGTTGTGAATGTGATGATATACTAAGGTTTCTGACTCACACACACTAGTATAACATGACAAACAGTTATAGTTTACATTTAAAATATGTATTGATACTATGCAATCTATGTGTACAGAGTGGTATACAAAGTCGTTCCCATTAAGGATCACATGCTCCGTACTGCATATTACCATAACTCAGACTTTGGTACCACATTTAATTGACTCACACCTTCTCCTAATCATACAAGTTGACTTCAACAGAAGAACCACTGCACTGAATATTTACAGAACCCATGTTGCACAGAATATCAAAATGTTAGAAAGTCAAAAACCCACCATGAACCCCATTCAGTCACTCCTTGCTACCACTCTATCACTGTCCTCACATCCTTCCTACCTACTCTCCCTAGCCCCCTGTTACAACTCCTAATTTTACTAACTACCAGTGTAATGTAACTTAGTTTAGAAGCTCAGTTCCAGACTAACCTGATGTCAGTATCAGCTCCGTTGACTAAGTCTAATCTTTGTCTTTTTCCTTACATCCTTACTAAGCTGTCACTCACTCCGTATGTTTCACTCAAAGTTTCTAAGTAAGTTATGATCCCTAGAAATGTCATGTACTATACTTCATTATGCTATGTTCCTCAATGTATTGTTTTACTATGGTTTATCTGCTGTTTTCTTTGTTTTACTGTGTTTTATCTATTGTTTTGTAATTTTACAATGTTGTGGAGCTAATCACCCTGGGCCTCTAATGAAAAAGGGCACTTCCCAGTTGAACTTTCCTGGTTAACAAATCAAATAAATATATATATATATATATATATATATATATATATATATATATATATATATATATATATATATATATATATATATATATATATATAGTGTATGCAGTAAATCTGATAGGAATATCTTATCAGTTTGGCATACAATAACTAAGTGCTGTAAAAACTAAGCTTACTGGTTGTATGCCTCCAGTAGCAGCTGAATGCAAGGAAGCGAAACTCTCCTGGGTAGAAAGCTCATCTCAAACACCATCAGTCACAGTGTTATGTGAAGATTCTTCTTCCATTCCTAACTATACCCAGCAGAAACCAATCACTGAATAACCAGATGCTGTCCATATACTCTTTGTACAGTCACTGAACTTCTAAAAGTGTCTTAGCACATAATGCTTGGTGCATTGTTAGAGAAACATGGAAACACAAACACAAGGATCACTGCAGGGTTTTCTACATCTTGTAAACACCTCTTTGGTCACCTTATTAATCTGGTACAATCATACAATCTGTAATGGCTTTGTATGTCTGTCATGTCTGTAAGTATGTACTTTGGAAAACACTGGCTGCCATTTTAAACAGGCATGTCCTAATTCTGCAGCATGTCTCCCAAACCAGGCTTCTCCAACCATATTGCCTTGTGTATTCTGCTTGAAGCATAATGTGTTTTCTTTATTTTGGAAGATGCAGGCCAGAAATGCTGAAAATATATTTTTGTGCTACATGGATTCAGTATAGCACGTGGCATTGGTAAAGGTTAGCGAAGAAGTAAATGATTATTTATAGTTGATAGTTGGTGATGGGCTGAGAAAATGCCATAGTGCCTTTGCTGTTTATACTTGGTGCAAACACTACAACCATTGTGATTTAGGTAGTTTTATTATGGCATTATACCAGTAGTTATCATATATCAGGCATATCTTTGCAGTGTGCCTCACAGCTTCTTTGGCAGAACATATAACATTTTGCCCATTTTCAATTTTTTATTTTTTCTCTTAGGACAAAACTGCTAAAGCTGGACTGTCCTTCCTATTTATTTTAATGGCAGTGCGGATCGCTTCCATTTACACAGTCATTGACAGTTTCTGCATGCAGACATCAGTGGCAGTGTTAATGGATGGGGGTCGCTGCCATTTACACAGTCATTGACAGTTTCTGCATGCAGACATCAGTGGCAGTGTTAATGGGTGGGGGTCGCTGCCATTTACACAGTCATTGACAGTTTCTGCATGCAGACATCGGTGACAGTGTTAATGGATGGGGGTCGCTTTCATTTACACAGTCATTGACAGTTTCTGCATGCAGACATCAGTGACAGTGTTAATGGGTGGGGTCGCTGCCATTTACACAGTCATTGGCAGTCTCTGCATGCAGACAGTTAATATTCATGGAGTGAGTGACCCTTGTGCAAATTGGTTTGCGAATGTATAGCATTTTCATAAGGGCAGGGTCAGAGACTGTCCTGTAGGCCAGGCACAGGTCACCTCTCAACAACCCATAGGAGACAGAGTACAGTTACAGAGGTTTCAGTCTTTCCTCATAGGTCTTACTTTGGGTACCCTGTATTCTCTTGGTGAGAAACCTTTGGGGTTTCTCTAGCTGTTGCATGCGTCTGGTGAGGCAAACACAAAAGGGAGCATTGTACTCCATTACTGGTCTGAGGAGGGGCATATAATGGAATCATGACATCTTTAGATCTGGATGCGATGCCTTTACTTATGGGACATGCCATATAGAAGGATTTTCTTACCACTGTGTAAACTTGGTGGGCGAAGTTCAGGTTACTATCAATCCCTGTACCCAGATCATGTACCATTGGGTTTATTTTTAGGGAGGTGCTGTCTATAATGTAATTAGAAGGGAAGTCAGTTTTTCCAAAGGGAATAATAATGCATTTTGTCTGTACAAACCCTTTCTCCAGTATGTTAACATAGTTGGGGGACTTAATGATTGCACCCAATTTCTAAGCATCAGCAAACTTGGTTAGCCACAGGCCATCCATGTTTACCTGGACTTCTGAGAAATAAATTCCAAACAGTAAAGGGCCCAGCATAGAACCCTGCTGTACATCACTGGTGACTGGTCCCCTGTTAGAAGTAAAGTCACCCACTTTGACAGTATGTGTCCTGTCGGTGAGCCAATTGGCTACCCATTTAGTGATGTAAGGGTTAATTCCCAGTTGGGAGAGTTTCTGTATGTATGTGTGGGATTGTGTCAAATGCTTTGGCTAGGTCAAGGTAGGTTGTATGCACCATCTTTCCCTCATCCAGGGCCTTGGTGACCTTCTCAAAGAAGTCAACCAGGTTCAACAAGCATGATCTACCCTAAACCAATCTGTTCTAATTCTATTAATAATATCCTGTTCAGTATTATTAAAAATGAACCTGGTGTCATGCTGTATTGGGCATTCAGCTAACAATGGAATATATATATGTGTAAATGACAAATTTATTTCAAAAATGTATAGGAAGGAGACATACTGCAACTCTTTATTATATTACACTAGTAGTCATCCACTCAAGCAAAAGAAAACCATTGTGAAGAACCAGCTTGTTCGTGCAGCATGAATGATATCCAATTTTGAAGATTTCCTCACTGAGTGTGACATTCTGAAAAATGTTTGTAAAAAGAGGATATCCTGCAAGATTTGCTACTGAGATAATTTTAGAAGTAGTTAATAAGAGAGAAAGGAATTTTTATATTCCATTGTTAGCTGAATGTCCAATACAGCAGGACACCAGGTTCAGTTTTAATAATACTGCACAGGATATTACTAATAGAAATTATAACATATCCTTTGTTACTACTTACACTGTTGGTAGTTTGAACTTAGATTTCTGTTGGTATTTAAATGGAAATGTATGTAAACAAATGTAAAATAAATAAATAAAATAAATAAAAATTGGACTATCTTAAAATAGGATAAGGGTTTGAGACAATATGTTGGTGAGGGACCCACAATGTTTTTTAGGAGGGGTATGAACTTAAAAAACTATTTTGAAAGGACCCCTATAACGGTTAAATCTGATGGTGCCCGTATGGAAAAATGTGGGTCTTGTAATTTTTGTAAATATATTAAATAAGGATATATTTATGAAGTTAATAAATTTACAGTTAAATTGAGGAGTAAATATAATTGTAATTCTGAGAGGGTTATTTATTGTGCTATGTGCGAACAATGAAAAAGTTTTCGGTAAAACTGATAGGAAACTAAAGAATCGCATATATGAACATTTGTATGAAATAAGGAAACAAATGCACTTTATAAGCACTTGGTTGAGAATGAGACACTCCTTTAAATTGTTTGTCATTGATCATATTTCTGTTGAAATAAGAGGAGGTGCTTGGTCTATGTTATTAGAGAAAAGAGAATTATATTGGCAACTATTGTTAGATGCTGCCATTTGGCCAGGACTTAATAAAAGCATCTCATTTAGTTAATTATTGAGTTTAAAAGCCTTGCTCAGATAACTATGGATATTATTATATTTATTATATATATATATATATATATATATATATATATATATATATTTATATTTTTAGATTATACATGTTTATTTTTACCATACTATTATATTGTACCATATGAGTATTTTGCCTTTAACATGTTTTTAAGTGGACGTGGTTTTAAGAATTTCTGTTCATGTGACTATGTTTGAACCAGTTAAATATTACTGAACTTTATATGTTATTTGTCTGATGAAGTTCTGTATTGGTGGGATGAAAGTGCTTACCAGTTGATTTTTCTGTGTTTTTCATTAAATTGCTTGCTACGACTTGGATCCAGTGTTTTTTCAGCATTTATCATTGTAGCTGTTTAGCATTATTTGGATTTAACACTTGCACTATTTCAGTGCCTTTGGTCATCCTACATTCTCGACTGCTTGGGAGCTGTACATTTTTGTATTTTTCATTTTCGTTTTTTTATCTTGGAGAGCAGTGCTCTCCCATGTTGGTGAGTACTATTGTCCAGGACATTTGAGCCCTTTGTGGGAGTGCTAACTATCTGCTCCAGGGCATTTGCATGAACAAAGCCCCAAGAACCTCTGAGCCAGAATGTTTGTGGCTGTGTAGGTTTCCCAGTCAATGGAAGGATAGTTAAAATCACCCATGACCAAGGTGTTTGGCTGCATGGCAGATGGCTTCAGTAAGTCCAGGTATGTGGTGTGTTTTTCCTGGTTCATGGCGGAGGACGTATATCTAGATCATGTGATAAGGTGTTTTCCTTATAGCTAATTGGACATGAAGTAGCTTGAGAGAGTCATACTGTTTAACCAGTCTCAGGGTACTTGTCCTTAATGAAGATGGATACATCTACTCCTTTGGTTCTTTCATGCTCATTTTGTGGTCTGAACATATGGAAGACATTGTAGTTCTGCATGGCTGAGGTGCTTTCTGCAGCTTTGAACCATATCTCATTGACTGCACAGACATCAGCATCTTCCAAGTTGAGGAGTGCTTTCAGGGAGTACAGTTTTCTGTTTAGACTCCTAGAATTAAGAAACTTGAGTTTATCTAGAGAGAATTCTGTTACATCTGGAGGTTGTTTTTTTAACACTGTCTAAAAAAGTTACAATAGGGGTGGCTAATGTCTTTGCTAGTATCAGAAAGCCTAGAGGAGATGGGTACAGGCCATCTCTGGCAAAGCAGCGTGGCCTGTCGACCAGGTCTTCCCAGGCTGATAGGTATTGGAACCCCGTGGGCTGACACCTGAAGCTAAGCCAGCTGTTAAAGTCAATCGTTTTTTGTTTATATTGTGGCAGCATCCTGGGTGAAGGTAGAATGCTGCTTAGGGATAAGGTCATACTTGCCTGGGACACATAATCGGAGAGTTTCATTGTGTTTCTCTTCATATAGTCCAGGGAGGTACATCTCAAGTCATTGATCCAACATGGACTATGATGGACTCTTACAAGTACTTGTTGTTGAGTGACTTGAGTGCTTAAGTGACTTGATGGATCCTGGCACCTGACAGGTAGCTAAACTTAATCCTCTCCTTATGCAGCCTCGTGAGGGAGACATCAGTGTGTCTCATTGTGGAGTCACTTGTGACCAGTACATTAGGTTTTGGAGGTGTTGTGCTTTATGGGTTTATTTGTCGAGACACTGGTGTGTGTATTATTATGTGTCATGGTTGTTTTTTTGCATTGCTGTATGTTTCTGTTTGGGAAGTCTCTGATGTTTTGGTAAGCTTCTAGTGAGTATCTCTGCGTATGTGGGTTTGTATGTCATGTCCTTATGTCATATGGGAGGTGATGCATGTGTGTGCGCTAACAACCTGTTTAGTATTTGACTTGTCCTTATGTACTACCTCTAATTTCACACTGTAATTACATCTCTCACACAGAGTATTTGTTTGTTTTAAGAGTAAGTAGTTGTCAGTATACATGAGATGATTACTATATTGCCTCAGGATCCCCATGTCAATTAGGCTGGCTAGAGAGACAATGGGAAACTGCCTGTCCATTATAGCAGGTTCTTTCTGTATGTACTATTAGGGAAGGGGTGGGCTAATTTCATGAGACTTTCCTGGTAGCTCCAAGACTACCAGAGGGACTTACACTTGTGTAGGCTAAGGGCGATAAATAAGGCAGAGCTGCTCAGTGCGAAACCAGGTTGCTCCTAGCACAACAGAGAAGCTTGGGAGGGTTTCACTGATAGCTGTCTAGTGAAAGAACTGTGCTTCAATGCTTTTGCATCTATACAGGGCACTGCTAACCACTGCTGCATGAAGCGCAACAACCCACAAAAATGAGGCTTAAATACAAGTCAAAATAAACACTTTTAAGTCAAGCTACCAATAGGAAAGCACACAATGAGCCTTCCTCCAGCAATCCCCAACTCAGATGGGGCTTGATCTACAGACTTCTGCCACAAGGGTGCAGGAAAGCCCTCCTAATGTGAGATGGCTGGTTTAGTGCTCAAATGTAAAAAAAACAGTCTAGATTCAACAGATCAGAATATAGTCTATGCTATTTAAGGCAACAGTAGCAGTTTTTTAAAGTGCAGAAACTTACAGGCAAAAACAGCAGAAATTAGTAACAATTCAATTAAATACAGTCAGCAAAGTGCAGCAGAAGCTTACAATATACTTATTGTTTATTTTTTTTGCTGTAGATACTTTGGATTTTAATAGAAACTCTCCAGACCTTTGGGTAAAGTCGCTAAATGTATAGCAAGCTCGGTTAACTGAACTATGTGAATGTGGGACATGGGGTGTGAGGAAACCTCCATAGTACTGGGAATGTACATACTGTGGGAATGGTAACCAACATGACAAGTGAATGTGGGACATGGACTGTGAAGAAAGCTGCATAGTATTGGGAATGTACATACTGTGAGAATGATAACCAACATGATAAGTGAATGTGGGACATGGACTGTGAGGAAAGCTCCATAGTACTGGGAGTGTACACACTGGGCAATGGAAGAGTTACTGACATGGTAAGGAGAATGGGGGGACGTAGGGTGTGAGGAAAGGCTCACATCACTGGGAATGTACATACTGTGGGAATGGTAACCACCCACAATGATAAGTTAATGTGGGACATGGGGTGTGAGGAGAGCTCCATGGTACTGGGAGTATACACATTGGGCAATGGCAGGCTTACTAACATGGTAAGGTGAATGTGGCACATGGCATGTGACGAAAGTCTCACACTGAGATTGTACATACTGTGGGAATGGTAACCAACATGATAAGTGAATGTGGGATATGGGGTGTGAGGAAAGATCCATAGTACTGGCAGTGTACACACTGGGAAATGGAAGGATTACTAACATGGCAAGGAGAATGGGGGGATGTAGGGTGTGAGGAAAGGCTCACAGCACTGGGAATGTACATACTGTGGGAATGGTAACCAACATAAGTGAATGTGGAACATGGACTATGAGGAAAGCTCCATAGTACTGGCAGTGCATACTAACCATGACATACTAACACCTCCTATCCTCTCCACCTTCCATAGAGGTGATATTCAGAGTATCCTCACCAGCAGCTTCACAGTGTGGTTTGGAAGTTGTACAGATACAGAAAGGAAGACACTATAGAGAGTGATGAGGGTCACACAGTAGGTAACAGGTACGAGTCTTCCATCGATACACCTTTACTCTGCAAAAAGCATCAGAATTGCCACCGAAATAATACAAGACACCACGCATCCAGCGCACAGACTGTTTTAGCATCTGGCATTGGGTAGAAGATAATGCAGCATACACTGCAGGACTACCAGATTTAAAAACAGTTTCTACCCGACAGTGGTCAGACTTCTGAGCTTGGGCATAAGTCCCAGAGAACTGGACATTAACTAAGTCAGTTCATTCTTTTTTTCGCAAAATACCTAAAGTTTGTTGCGTAATATATACTACACAAATTCCAAGTAAGTGCAATATTTATTTACACTATCCTATTCAGTGCAATATTAGACAGACAACTTAGGCAATGTGCAATCTGTAATGTCTTTTATTTAAATAGGGCAGTTATTATAACTTAGGGGAGGGTATACTTATTCGGTATTCAAGTGTTGGAATTTTTCTGCTCTTTTATACGGGTGCTGGGAGTAGCATTGTATATGTTAGTTGTGTTCATTCTTTTACTTTTATGTGTTGTTTTACTTTCTGTTTGTTATCTCAAGAAGGAGCTGATGCACGAAATTTCATTTAGGCTACATGTGTGTGGTCCTAAATGACAATAATGTTTACTTTGAATCTAACACCGTAACGGAATGGGAATATGGGGATGTGAGGAAAGGCTTCAAACACTAGGACTGTACACTGTGGGAAATGGAAAGGTTACTAACATGGTATGGGAATGTTGGATGCAGGGTGTGAGGAAAGGCTTCCTATTAGATGACCAAAGATGCATTCTGTCGAATGCGTCTTGGTTGAATTTAAAACAATGAAAAGGCAAAATAGCGAAGCGACTTTTAAGCAAATTCTTTTAATTTTTCTTTCGGAAGGGAAAAAAAAAAATCACTGTTCTGAGCTTTTGAGATTGTAACCTTCGCTTACATGGGGTCGATTATTCATTGTTCGCTTTTTTGAGCGTTTGATATAATATAGACCCTGAGGAAAGACTTACATCACTGGGACACACACAATGGGGAATATAAGGGTTACCAGAATGGTAAGAGAATGCAGACGTGGTCCAAGGTGAAATAGTTCCCAATACTGGTAATGAAAATGCAAAAGAAATTAAAGGAGAAAATGTGATACAAATATGTACATCAGCAGATGTAGAAAGAACAAAACTGAAGAATGAATAAGAGAAGGCAGGGGAACTGGTGGTAACTGGAAGGAAGGCAAGTATAGGGTGGAAAGACATTGGGAGGGGAATATCTGGAGGGAACAACATTGACCCAGACTTGTTTGGCTTTGACAAGGGAAGAAGAGAATTTGTTTTGAACTTGGTCGACTTTTGAACATGGTCGACTGGCCTTGCATGAGGAAAGGCAGTCCATACAGCCTACCCTGTAGTTGCCCTACTCAACTACAACAAATGTAAACCCATATGTCAAAACTACTGTTTGCAAAACTAAAAACAAGGATGAAACCCACTGGGTACAGGGCAAGGGCTGTGTGTAACTGGTTAGAAGCACAATGTGGTGTCCCACTCAAGCAGGTCAGACCGGCCTCATTGGTTTGGCATCTACTTCTGGAGTCCCATCCTTATTCATTATTGGCACTTTTTCAGAAGACAGCTTCAACATGCTACCAAGCTAGGCTTATAGACAAAGTGCATGGGACCGCGAGTATAAAGTGTGCGGGAAGGGACATCAGATAGAGCAAGACTCAGGATGCAGATGCATGGGACCTGAGCCATGGCCTGAAGTTAAATAGTCAAAAGTAATACCCAAAACAAAAAAACCCCCTGGCTAACAGCCAGGTATATTATAAGTAACCCACAGCAGAAGGCCCAATCAACAGGCCTGAGGTTACCAGGGACCTGACCTTGACAGTGGTTTACCTTCTTGCTAACATGGATGGTGAAAAATGACGAAGATTCTTGACTCCAGATTCCAGAAGGGATTCACATCCAGATCTAGTGAGGTCATTGTTCCCTGTACTCTTCACTTATCAGACCAATGATCAGTTATCTGACCCATTATCCATATCTCAATGTATCATCATTGGCAGCAAAGGAGACCCCGAAAAGGACAAGTCTAAAGTAAAATAAGTTCTTCTCCAAAAATTGTCATATGATGCCAGATTGAAGATGCCAGATTGAGCCTGCCCCAGTCGCTCCAGAGCCTGACATGGCCTGAGTGCCACAATATACTGGCCAACAACAATGCTCCCACATGCTCCTCCTCAAAAATCAAATCCAAAAAACCCAAAACCACCAAACCTTAAACCGCCGCTTAATACTTAAGACGGAATGGGGATATAATGTTTATAGGGCAGGACCTCCCTACAGAGAGATCTAATGCTCCGTAATAATGTCTGGCAGGCACTGAGCCTGACTGACTGACTCTGTTCAAGAGAAATCTAGACCTATGGATGGAGATCGAGGGTTTACCACGGTTGAACCATCACTGGACTGACACACAACAAACACATAGCAACAAAACTAATTTTTTTTATATTTTTAAGGGGTGGCGTAAGCCACAAAAATTTGGGCTAGGCTTATAAATGCCTTAGGGCAGATAGCCTAGTATAAACCTATGAACCTATGAACCTATTTAAGATCAACATTAAAACTATTACTTCCTAAAGTGGGTAGTAGGACTGTAGGATGCTGTGGTCTGGAGAGTGACAGAATGGATTCCTGGAAATACACAAACGTAGCTAAGGAAGGGAAAGGGTGTTGAGTAGAACTTCTTGTACAGTTTTATGAGCCCAAACAGTTTGGTCAGTCACACCCGCTACTTGTTTGACTCCTACAAACACCACTTGCATTACTCACAGCAAATCACTTAACTACAGCAGAGGTTATGTGACACACTTATGAAATCTGATGGCTCTGTTGAGCGGTTCTGAGCCAGATGTCAAAGGTTAAATACATAATCAAATAAAACTAAAATTTCTGGTGATTAATTTTATGTTGCACTGTTATCAGGGTGACTTCACTTGTACTTGATTTATTATTGCCTGACATGGGGAATCATTGAGTTCATATGCCTTACCTGGTCGCTGCACCAGAACCACAGGGAAATGATAGTGATGCCAAAAATGAGGCCAGGCCATGGCAAGTCTCCAGATAACGGATCCCGTAGAAGGTTGTAGGAGTCTGGTCGAGGGGTGTAACAATTCTCTGTAATGTTGTATAGTTCAGGGTTTCTGGACAGTGTCATGTTGGTTTTGGCATACATGTACTTTTCAAAGAGACCTTCATACCCACCAACTTCATGGAAGGCTACAAATGTAAAAAAAAAAAAAAAGCAGGATAACTTGAGAATTTTCTTTTTTTAATATTGTTTTGATAAACATTATGTTTACTACAGCACTACTTGGCTAATTTCTCTGTTTATCAGAAGTATACCAGAACAAGACTGCTATGAGACACTCTTTTGAGAAGGGCTGTCACTGTGAAAGGACCAGAAGCATTTTCTTGCTCAGTGAGACAATCTGATGAGGAGACAGACACAAACATTTATTCAGTCATTCATTTCACTGAGTAAGGATGGCTGACATGTAACTTTAACATGTTAATTGAATGGGGTGTGCTTGTCTCACCGAAAGGCAATGCTGCAGAACTGTGGACCTGCATTTCTGTCACTGTAAAAGGGTATACGGTATCATCCAGTTACTTTTGATAGGAACATATCCCATTGTCATCAAATGTGTCTGCTTATGAGATCTTTTTGTTTTATTTCTTCTTCTAGGAAATATGACAGACCACAGCTGGCAAAGGTTGTAGTTAAGGAATGTAATCTATTCCCACTTTAAGCCAGAAGACATTTCAGTTTATATTTATTGCTTTTCCTTTATAACTCTCTTATTTTAAAGAGAACGATGCACAGAAATGTGATATATCTGCTCAGACTCTTGCATGAGGGAACATTCACAAAAGATGTAAGCAGGGAACAAATCAGTTGTAATGCCTCTCACAGGGTAGGTATCACAGAAAAATAGACTAACAAAGGGTATTGTGAAACTTGACACTGCATGGATGTCCATTATTTTGCTATAAATGTCACCATGAAAGGCATCATTACAGTTAAGAAACAATTTCCTTACTTGCATTATTGACACAAGGCAACACAAACAATATTTAAAAAATAAGAAACACAGAAAAACAGGTGTGGTGAGTTTATTTCGTTTCTGGTCCATGATACCGCTCTCAGTTAAGACAGCACTTGCTTCAGTTCACCATTTCCATAACTGTTAAATAATTTAATTATGCCACTCCTTCAGGTTCCAGTCACTAATTAATCTACAGACTGATGTGGCTGTCAGTGTCACATTTCAGATTTGTTGTTACAGCCTATTTGCTGAGTTGTTTGATGCGTAATCATTATAACTAAGACTGAAGCAGCCATGGTAACGCCAACAATTACCCCACAGGCTGCTCCTGATGATGTCATAATTATGAGAACTGTAGGAGTAAGGATAGCAGGAGAAGTGTTAGTGAGAGAAGGGTCAGTCTACAAAGGTGCCTCTGTGCTTGTTTTGTAATTGTATTAGTTGCTATATCATGTATATCCAAAGTCTGCATGTGTGTGACATTGGTTTATCTTTCTTCTCAGTGCTGCGCTCTGGATTGTAGTACTGTTTTATTGTTTATTCCACGTTTATACAAGGATGATGCTTTTATGAATAACATTTGGTGAAATTCTTTACTTAATATATCTCCCTTGTCATATTTTCTGCATTTCTCTTTTTATTATTACTTACTACTCCATGAAGTAACTCCTAAAATTACTATTAGGTTGCATTTGTTTGCTTTTGGTTTTAATTAGCGGTTTTATGACATTATGTACATTTTTGTTTCGTTATATGTTATTATGCATTTGTTTTACACAGTGCTTTCTTCCATTGTAGTGCTGTAGATGTTTTGATGTCTATGAAGTAGTATAATTACTTTACATAATTATTAAATATTGTTCTCTATGCTATCATTACTAATATAAAAATGAATAGTGTTTTCTACAATTTGTAGACTCTGGCACAGTAATATAGCAATAACCGATGATGTCGATGTGGTATATTGAAGATCTACTCATGGTTGGTGTGGTTTAATCATGAGGGTGAAGCCCAAGTGATTAAACAAAGGCAACCATGGGTAAATCTTCAAAAATCCCATACCACAGTTATTGCTATTGTACAATGACATTATTTAAGAAAAAAATTACTTACTTTTCTTAAATAATGTCTGTGTAATGGCGCCGTGGTGGTCTTCTGCTTTTCCCATGATATCCTGGAGTGTTGCTGACGCACTGCGCATGTGTATGGGACTTGCGTTCCTATGCTTTTGCAGTACATTAGTGCTGTGTAAAGGAAGCAACGGAGAAAGGAATATCTCCATTGCTTTTTTTAACTAGAAACAAACAAACCGGGAGGCTTGTAACGTACAGGAGAGATGGGTCAGAGGAAATGAAAGGATAATCAGGTACGTTTATTTAATTTTATATAACATACCTGATTATCCTTTTGTTTTTCTCTGTGCCTTCTTTGTTGTTCGTTTTAGTCTCTGGTTTTGTCAGCTTATTAAAAAAATGAAATACATTTTTTGTTGTATATATTAATGGAAAAAAGTCCGGGTGGCTGGACCTTTTTCCACTGGTATATGTTCAGATTTACAATGGGCACACTGATTGGGCTGACCAATCAGCATGCTCGTTTTCAAATATTAATGGCCAGTCATTGTATAATATCCAATTAATTTAAGCATATCTTCCACAAGGGTGCTGTTTGATGTAATTGCTGTGTAATTCACATGTTATGAACATTTTTCATTGAAAAATGTTTGCTTATTATAATATATGATGTAATTGATTTGTAACTCCTATTACACCCCAGGTCATGATTGGATATGGTCCCAGGACCGGCCCGCCTACCCCATTAACAAAGTGTTAAATAAAAACAAAATGTGCTCATGATTTTTAAGCACCATGTGGTTGAATAGTGTTGGACCTTTGGCCCATATAACAGATCAGACATTATGCATTATTAATGGACTGATATTTTACTCATTTCAGCTGGTCAGAGCATTTGTTTTCATAAAGCCATTTTCTAAAAGATTTTACTTCAGCAGTGTACATTGTATGGGAAGGCGAGCGCTTCATACGTAAGGGCATTAGTCGACTGTATTGGACTATACATGAAGTGAGGGACAGATTTTATTTCATTACACAAAAGAGTGTACATAGACGTGTGCAAGATCAATGCAAACAGGAGTTCACAATGCAAAATCCTTTATGAGTAAATCAAGTTGCTAATTAGCTATATTTCCTAAATTCACAAATGTTGCAATGTCTAGTAAATTCCATTACCTTTGCAGGCTCATCTGCTTTCGAAAGCCCTTTTCCTGTGAAATAAATTCATTCACTTAATTGACATGGCAAGCAGAATAAATATGTATTATAAAAGAATAACACGCCAGAATAATTATGCCATTTTTTCTAGTATTCGGAGTGCAGTTATGTTCAAGAATTAGCTATCATATGAGGGAATTCAACTGTTAAAATTCTAGATGTTTCTATACAGGGATTAAGTCACTAAATAGAAGTAGATAATACAATACAGGTGTAGGGTACATATAATGCTGCCTTAACAAGTATAAAATAAGGAGTTCAAATTATTTAACAATTAGGAAATTAAGTTATAAACAGTACAGATATAATAGTATAGGAGTCTGAGTGCAATTTAAAAAAGAATGGAAAGAAATTAAAGTTAAAGAGGTAATAGAGTAAGTGTAGATGAAATCCAGACAAGATCGAAAATTTACATACACGAGAGGAGTTCATAAATCAGAATAGATTCCCTTTTATTGTCAGAGTCAAAGAACGAGGCAGCTGGAGGAACAGGTATAGTACGATTTTCAGGTAATTTGATAGTTTGAGGGTATTATGTAGATAATTAGGAAGTCATTAGGCAAAGTAAATTAAGAAATTCAGAGATATTTGTAGAGAAGGTTGTATAGTGCAGACTAACTTAATGCAGGTGTGGTGTGATCGTTTAGGTACAAAGGAGTTTTATGAGAACTGGACTGAACGATGTTTAACTTTGAAGTGGAAATACACAGAAGAAGCACAGCAGTGTAAGAGTAAGAAAGTAGAATAATCAGATGCAATGAAGAAGTAAAGGAAGACATATTATTATATGAGAAAAATAAACAGGGCTATGAGAGGGATTAAAGGATACGGAATGTTTATTAGCAGGCAAAACGAGGAGCTCACCCCCCTGTCAGGAAAATTAATTAAAAGAGATGAAAGGAGGATCAAGAAGTGTTACAAGATAAGAAAGAGGTCAGAGCACAAGCTGTGTCATGACAGTAGCTACGGAGTCCATTTCTAATGTGGGTGGTGCAAGAGGAGTGAGCAGTTTAGGAATTTCATTCAGAAAGGGTTTCTGAGTTAGAGAACTTAACTGATTTACAGGAGTTGGAGGAGGTGTTACAAGAAGTAAATGTAAATACTGACCTGGGTTTGAATGGGATAGATTGTGTATTTAACAGTCAACATAGTCCAAAATTAATGCACGTATTAAATGGATGGTTTATGAAAGGAGCGAAGAATGAAGAGATATGCAAAGGTGTACTTAGATTTATCGGGAAGAAGGACAACAGGCGATTAATAAAAACTGGAGACCCATCGGATTATATAACATGGATTATAAGGGTGTGATGGAAATAATACAGAACAGATTTGAAAAGATGATAGAAAATGTGGTTGTCAAAGGATTATATTGGAATAAAAAGAAGAAATTCTAAAGAAAGACTGATCGTTATTAAACGGCCGTACGGTGTCTTTAATGGAGAAGGAAATGGGAGAATCGCGGTGTGTGGTAAAGACAAAGGCTTATGGTGACGTAGCTCCCAAACAAATGTAGTAGATTTTCAAACAGTATGAGATTAGTCCTAAATTTATAACCTCTTAAAAATCAGTATATGAGAAAACTACAATTAGGGTTTTGATAAACGGATGGAGAGAGGGACAAGTAAAACTGAGAAATGGTGTAAAACAAGTCTGCTCAATGGGTAATTTATTGTGTGTATGCAGGAGTTGTTAAATCTGGTAAAGAGATGAGACAGACACAGTGGAGCTATCAATTTGAGTTAGCGTTACCACTAATTATATGTACATGATTTAGTAGTTTTCATGAGGAATAAATTAGGGATAGCAGAGTTTATAAAAGTATTGGAAGTTGAGCTGAAATCAAACAAGAATAAATGCAAACCTTTAAGACAGACTGTTAAGGGTAAGTGGTGTTTACTTTTCAAAAACAGCATTAGAGGTGTTCGGCATAAAATGTGGATTCTCAGATGAAATGTATTAGTAGTGGGAAGGTATTTTAGAACAGTTGAGCCTCATAAAGCAGATTGTGGAAAATATTTAGAATATTTTTTAGGAAAAGAGGTATACTTTTTTAAGTTAGTATTTTGGGTAAATTTAGCATATTTCATAACAGCTTACTAGAAAGAAATGATGGCAACATTTTGAGTACGGTGTACCATTCAAGTAGAACATGAGAAAATTTGGAAAACAATTAACATCCAGATGAAGAATATTGGTTGTAAAGAATTAGAACTAAAATTATATTGTAGGAATGTGATATCAGTGAACTTCATGTAAAGAGAAAAATATTGGTATAACAAGATTATAATGGTATTTTATGTTATTGAACCATGATAATTTCATGGAAAATTAGAAAGTTCAGTAGTTTAAAGAAGAAAGATTTTCAACTGGTAGAAGAGTGGAAACATTTTTTCTGTTTATATTACTTTGTCGAAAAACACAAATAAGTTGCTTATTTTAAAGCTGTCTCGCTATGTTAAACCCATTTAACATAGCGAGACAGTTTTGAAAAAAGCAACGGATAAAGCAAGATCTCCGTTGCTTTTTATAAACTGCTTTGCTATGTTAAATGGGTTTAACATAGCGAGACAGCTTTAAAAAAATCAACGGAGAATCTCCGTTGCTTTTTTTAAAGCTGTCTCGCTATGTTAAACTCGTTTAACATAGCGAGACAGTGTTGCTGTAAGAGTTATAGTAATGGAAAAAGTCTGGGTGACCGGACCTTTTTCCATTACTATAACTCGGATTTATAATGTGCACGCTGACCAATCAGCGTGCATGTTTTTGAATATTAATGGGGGGTCATTGTATAATTTGCATCCACCTGAGCTACACCGACTCTGACAAATTAGACATCAGTTTATGTCTCATGTGAAGGACAGAACAGTCAGGAGTGCAGTACGACCCCTTATGCTAAACTGTAGTATCCATTCTGGAAAATGAATTGAAGCATTCATATAGATATAGATACAGATTATAAATATAGATAGGTAGATAAATACAGAGATAAATTCATCTGTATACATAAAATGATTTTATTTTTATTGCCCATGTCTGGATTTTTCATATAAGTCTCCTTTTATAAAAGGCTGTTATTATATGATGTTAAATATACAGGATGTCCTTGCATTGTGCTGTCTTGTAAATAAACAAAATGCCATTTTATAGACACTAACTTATGTTTGTGATAACAGTGTCAATTGTATTCAATGACTAATGTGAAGTTTTTAGTATGCTAATAATGTAAATAAAAATTGTCTACTGAGTGAAATCTTTTGTAGTATTTACCGAGTGTACCATAACATTTCTGAGGTTTTAGAACTTTTCTTATGGTACTTCCATATGAGTATTTAGATGATTTGATCTCAAAGCACACTGAAAAGGTGTGCTTTGAGATTTGCTGTATCCAGGACTGTGTGTAAGCTTCTGAGCCCCCCCCAAGCCTTTCTGTGTTGGAGGAAAGCCTTCTAGCTTATCAGTGGGAGTAGTAAGCACTAGGTAGCCTATCTACCACAAGAGGAGTGATTTCTGGCCCACAAATTGTAGTTTACTGGCCGTTTGGGCAGTTTCTCCATCTCTTTCAACTTTCTGGTTTAAAAGCCCACATTTGCGCTTGTTTCCTGTCTTTCCTGTAACTAGTCTAGTCCAGATACAGATTTGCTGTATTCAGGACTGTTTCTAAGCTTCTGAATGGTGCCAAAGTCTACTCCTCAATTTTTCCCTTAGATCTGCTAGTTCTCTTCTCTCCTGCACTTTTACTAGCTTATTAGTCTAGCACTTTACCAGACTTTTTGTAGCAATTATTGTAGCACACAAAAGTGCTACCAGCACTAAATGTTCTACAAGGAAACAGCTCCAGTACTTATTATTAATGCCCACCCCTCCAGACATGTTTAAAGGTCAGCTCCCTGTGCTTTCTCCTATTAACCTGGTGAACTTGGGCATCCTGAGGCAATGCAGCAACTGCCTCATGTACACTGACAGCCCTCCCCTCTTACCTGCCAACACTCAGACTTGCGAGAGATGCACTTATATATCCAAACTGGAAGCCACGCACTCTCCAAACAAGACTGGAATAGCTGGTCAGGAGGAGAAGGTCAACACTTGCACCACACCACACCACATGGAACACATAGCCCGCCAGAACACACACCAGCACTGCCTTCACATAAAAACACAAACCACACACCCAGCTTCGTGGAGGCTCTCAATAAAAATCTACCCAAACAGCAGTGACCTCCAAGGCAGAAATGCACTCGACCACCAAAACACAACACTAATCACGAGACACATAACTCTCCTAAACATTGTGCACTCAACCAAAGCCCCAAAGACAAAACAGCATGCCCAACACAGTAGTCACAGGTGACTCAATAGTGAGGCATACGGATGTCCTACTCACTACGTTGAATAAGGAGAAAGTAACAGTCAGCTGCCTGTCAGGCACCAGGATCCGCCACATAATGCACACACTCAGGTCCCCCAAGAACAGGTACAAATATGACTCTGTCATTGTACATGTGGGTGTGAATGACTTGAGATGTACCTCCCTGGACTACATGAAAAGAGACACGGAGGAGCTCTTGGATTATGCAGCCCAGGTGGGTATGACCCTAGCCCTGAACAGCATCCTACCATCACACAGAATGATACCACAGTACAAGCAGAAAATAAATGATTAATTGGTTAAGTTTCTGGTGTCATTCTAAGGGGATCCAGTATCTGTCTGCCTGGGATAACATGATTGACAGATCTCGATGGTTTGCCAGAGATGGCCTGCATCTATCACCCCTGGGCTTCCAGATACTGGCCAAGGCTTTTGGCATCCCTATAGTGCCTTTTTTAGGTGGTGTTCCAAAGACCAAATTACCACTGTAGCAGCTACAAACAAATGCAATCTGAGGGTCATGCTGCTCAATGTTAGAAGTCTAAATCTCAAAATGCACTAGCTCGAAGCACTCCTTAAAATGGAGAAACCCGACATTTGTGCTGCAACAGAGACCTGGTTCAAAGCAGCAGAAAGCACCCCTGCACTATCAGGATTTTCAGCCCCAGAACTTGGACTGAAGCTCCAAAGGCGGTGGTGTTTCCATATTCATAAAGGATGCACACACCTCCAGACTGCTAGCCCAACATAACACATCTGAGGTACGTCAGGTACAGCTACCATTGGGTAAGACAGATAGATATTCAGGTCATAGCCTGCTATAGGTCCCCAACCATGTCCCAAGACTCACACTCCATGTTTCTAAGCACCCTGGAGAATATTAGGGTCCAACCTAACACTGGGAAAACTACTCATTTACCAATAAACTTGCCCGATGTTTCCTGGAATTCATTAATTCCAATGCCCTGGACCAGCTCATTCTTACCCCCACTAGAGGTAGCAACATCCTTGACCTGGTCATTACTAACATGGGCAACTGTTACACTACACCAAGTCAGCTCCTCCTTGATTAGATCTGACCACAAACTAATCACCTTGGAAATCCACATCCCTCACCCCCTCCCCCAACCACCATGAAAAACTTCTCCAAAGCTAACTTTGGGCTCCTAAAAACAGAGGTGGCTAACTTCACGGCACCCATGCAAATGGAGAATAGTTGCATGACTGCCGAATCATACGCCAATGCACTGTATGAACACGTACACAAATGCATGGATCTTGCCATACCCAATAGAACCAAGACGCTCTCATCAAAAAAAAAAGGAAGCCAATCTGGTGGTTCCCTGCCATAAACAAACTCTACAACAGGAGGAGGAAACTGATGTGGAATAAGGTGAAGTCCCATGACTGGAAAAACTCCCTTATCAGCCTCAACAAAAAGTTGAGATCACTCATCAAATCCTCTAAAGCTAGCTATGAAAACAGAATTGCAGCAGATAGTAAAGACAACCACAAGGCCTTCAATAGTTGTGTAAAGAATCTCCACGGCAATACCCAGATTTGCTCTGAGCTACTGCACAATGGTACCTCCTATACTGAGCCAACAGATATTTCCAATATACTGGCCGACAGATTCAGTGCCAGCTTTACCCCTCTCTCCCCCCACAAGGGACCAATCACAATACAAGTAGATTGCCAGGCACCCAGTATTACTGCTGCACAGGTTAAAACAGCACTGTCCAAGGCCAAGAATACAGCTTCTATGGGACCTGACAATATCCCTGTCTGTGTTCTACATGAACTACAGAGTGAACTGGCACCTCACCTGTGTGCCCTGTTCAATCACAGCCTCACCTCAGGCTTTGTCCCTACCAAATGGCGCACTGCTACCGTCATCCCTCTCCACAAAGGAGAAGCGACTACAGACCCTGGGAACTATCACCCTATTACCTGGATGAGTCTGATATGCAAAGCTATGGAATGCATCATCATGGACCTAATAAACAAGGATAAAGGGAATCTCCAAACTCTGAATCCCACACAGTTTGGTTTTGTGAAGGGTAGATCATACCTGCTCAACCTGGTTGACGTCTTTGAGTCAGTCACCAGAGCTGTGGATGAAGGCAAGGTGGTTCATACAGCCTACCTTGATCTGGCCAAGGCTTTTGATACCATTCCCCACTCAGGAATCATATAAAAACTCACTAAGCTAGGCATCAACCCCTATATCACTAGGTGGGTTACAAATTGGCTCACAGATAAAACCCACAGTGTGAAAGTAGCTGACTCCAAGTCAGACTGCCGACCAGTCATGAGTGATATCCCACAGGATTCGGTCCTGGGTCCTCTCCTGTTTGGTATCTACTTCTCTGAAGTCCAGGCCAACATGAAGGGACTCTGGCTGACAAAGTTCGCAGATGATTGCAAGTTGGGGGCTATTATTAACTCCCCAAGTGATGTTGACATCCTACAGAAAGGCCTCACTGAGACCAACGACTGGTGTCAGAACCATGGCCTTAAGCTCAATGACAAAAATGTGTCGTCATCCCCCTTAGGAAAAACCCAGTTCCCATGAATTACCACATCGATGGTAGTCCACTGAACAAAGAAGGTATTATAACAGATCTGGGAACACAGGTTGACAGCAACCTCTCTTTTGACCACCACATTGCCACTGTGGCAGAAAGCCCTTCTATGTGGCACATCTCATTACTAAGGGTTTTGCATCCAGGAAGAAAGAGGTCATTATCTCCTGCTACTCTTCCCTCATTAGGCCAGTCATCGAGTACAATGCCCCATTTGGCATGTACCTCACTAGACAGCTGCAACAACTGGAAGGGCCACAAAAGTACCTCACAAATAGGATCCTAGGCCTTAAACATCTGTCCTATATGGACAGACTCAAAAAAACTCCAACTATTCTCTCTCTCATATCACCTACTTAGAGTCGACCTCTGCTTGACTTACAAAGCCATGTGTGACCCAGCTCTGTTAGAAATGCTACATCTAAAGAAATCCCAATCCCTCCACACCACATGCTCCAGAGACCTCAACCTCATTACCACAATCAACAGAACATGCTGGAGGGACATGTTCCTTACCCAGAGACTGCCCATGCTCTGGAATAGACTTTCCATACATGTCACGCAGAGCACCTCACTGCGCCTCTTCAAAAGAAATCTTGATGAGTGGATGGGAAATAGAAAATTCACCCCGGGGATCACTCCAGTGGCTGTACTCGACAGAGGCACTGAGAACTAAGGTCAGGTGGCACGATGTCAGGGTAATCCTATGGCTAGGCTTGTAAAGGCCAGAGGGTCATTAGCCTAGTACACACCTTTGAACCTATGAACCTATAAAAGCTGGGGAAAAATCTTAAGTAGCTGTTCATTTTCCCAGATGGTAATTATTTTATTGTCACCATTTGTTAACGAAACTGGTTTATAATGTTGAGAATGGAATGAGCTACGTCTGCTTCAGGCATTAAAATGATTTCTGTCGTGTAATTTTTCTGAAGATACACATTTTGGAATGATAAACAGTAATGCAGTTAGTCCTCATATGCAACATAAACCATGATGAAAAGGGGACGGTGCTTGTTTGATTCAGAAATGTTACAAAACTTTGATAAGCTGGCGTCATAGGAATGTTGTAAGATCTTGTCCCCGGAAGTAGTACAATGGAAACTTTAGAAAAGAGGAAAACTTTAGAGAGGAAAAAGTAAATAGTAAAGGCTGACATGAGTATAGACCTGACCTGTGAGCAGAAATAGGATAAACACAATGAAGGGGAGTGGTCAGATAGAGTAGAATAACACCAGAAAAGATGGCTGGACCTCAGCAACAGGAAACAAAACCAATTAGTCAGGACAAACACAATGAAGGGGGGGGTCAGACAGAGTAGAATAACACCAGAAAAGATGGATGGACCTCAGCAACAGGAAACAAGACCAATTAGTCAGGACAGTGGCATTCATACCTGTCAACCTCCTAGTACAAAACATCGGGACAAAGGCTGACAGAATGGTGGGACAAAGGACCAAAAAGTGGGACAGATTTTAAATACTTCTCTTATAAACTAAAGCTGCTAGAATAACAGGATTTGTCTGAACATGCATTTTTCTGACGGGTATGAAGTCTAAAACACAAATCTGTATCATTATTTAGTGACTTCAGTCCTCAAATCATCCCAGTAATTTGCCAGAAAATCATAAATTTTATGAGGAACAAACCAAAAATATGAGGCATAAATCTGGCTAGTTATGGGGTATGTTGGCACTGCAGAGACAGACACAACTAACTCGCACACAAGAGGTCATAGTCACTGTACAGCCATTACAGAGAGACACAAGTAATTCACACACACACACACACACACACACACACACACACACACACACACACACACACACACACACACACACACACACACACACACGGTCATAGTCATTGTATAGCCATTGCACAGACAGACCCAAGTTACTCACGCAAATGGAGTCGTAATCAATGTATAGGCATTGCAGAGACAGACACAATTAATTCAATCACAGAAGGTAATAATCATTGTACAGCACAACACATTTTTGCTGTGTTGGACAAATATATTCTATAGACCTTGTGTTGTGTACTATACTGGTAAAGCTTGTCTATTGGAAAACTTGTCGTCCTGTCATGTGTATAAGTACATAAGTAACAGCAGACAGTGAGGCAAGACTGGCATTCATTCTGGAGCTATCACTGGTAATGAAAGTCCATTGCATGTGCCTGTAAAACTCCACAGTACTGTGCTTGTGCTACACACCGTGCACATGTATGGGGTCTGTGGGATTCCTTTATGTGCATGTTTGTGTATGCACTGTACTTGTGTACTTGTCTATGTGTGCTTCATTACCTTAAACAGTAATTGTTAGGATCAGCAATATGACAGCCATAAGACTGTTGGTTAGACACTGCCATTTGTCATCTATTACAGTGCAAAGTATCTACAAATGGCATAAGATTTACATCTTTGGTAAATTTCAGTTGTGTAGCATGGAATCCCTTCTCACAGGATCATAGTCCACATTTTCCTGACATTATCTTCACTGCCACAGACTTATGAATCTATTGTGCAGCATGTGGCTTATGTGAACTTAATGTGGGCACTGCTGCTGTGCAGTGTACATGAACATAAGAATTGCCATGGGTCTCTGATACATGGTACATACCCTTCATTGTCACTGTTGTCATATAGATCCACACCACTGTTATAGTAAAGTACATACATATATGTACCAGGACTGCTATGGGCCTTTGACACATGGTACATACCCTTCCCTGTCACTGTCACATACAGATCCCCACCACTGTTGTAGTAAGGTACTTACATACATGTACCAGGACTGCTAGTATGGACCTTTGACACATGGTACATATCCTTCCCTGTCACTGTTGTCATACAGATCCCACCACTGTTGTAGTAAAGTACATACATACATGTGCCAGGACTGTTGTATGGTCCTTTGACACATGGTACATATCCTTCCCTGTCACTGTTGTCATACAGTTCCCCACCACTGTTGTAGTAAAGTACATACTGTGATGCTCCACCACTGGCAGTACTAATCGAAGAGCCTCAATCCTCACCACTAGCATCAGTGGGGGATGTACACTGGGAGGATAAGTGCACATGCAGTATTTCCAGATGCAGGTCTCTGCATCAAGTGTAATTTCCCTTAAGAGCACACTGAGATCACAGTCATTCTGGGGATGGTTTCTCCCTCTTTCTACACATCCCCAGTAAGACTCCCCACTGGCACAGCTATAGAGTTGAGATCCCAGCTGAGTGACCAACCCAAGACCTTCAGCACCATCTCCGTCCAACCAGTACTTCATTTCCCTGCACAAGTAACACACACACACACACACACACACACACACACACACACACACACACACTTTGAGGTTTGATTTATACACACACACACACACACACACACACACACACACACTTTGAGGTTTGATTTATATATACACACACACACACACACACACACACACACACACACACACACACACACACACACAAACACTTTGAGGTTTGATTTATATATATACACACACACACACACACACACACACACACACACACACACACACACACACACACACTTTGAGGTTTGATTTATACACACACACACACACACACACACACACACACACACACACACACACACACACACACACACACACACACACACACACACATACACACACAGACAAACCAGGGAAAGGCTGGCACAGGTTTACTAGCAATGCCCCCTTCTGCCCAGACTATAAGGTAGTTATTACAGCCACCAGTCACTCCTTATCAGCTACTTTAATGCCCTTAACAAAGGGTGTCCAGTCTTACTGTGTAATGTTACTACCAATACAAATGGTAGTTTGACCAAGAGCAAGGCTATTAGGAGTGGCCCACAGTGTCACCAAAAAAATATGCAAGTACTCTCAGAACTTAAATATGTCTCACAAATATCAGCCACAATGATAAGTTTAAATACATTTAATAATAAATAATAAAAGAACAAGAAAATACTCAGTAAATAATCACAGTTACATCAGAGTTCAAAATCACAGGAAAGACTTAAAATAACATTGCAGAACAGTCTCAAATAAATATAGAAAACATCTAAACTATACTTTACTATATTCCTGACTGAATCTAAGAGAATTACTATACCCTAGTTAACTTACAGAGCAACAAGGCAGATGTGGTGAGTGGATGTTCTTGTCAGGTCAAAGACAAAATACAGAATTCCCAGTCTCTCAGAGAGTTCTTAAATTAATATCCCAAATATTACTGCTGGGATAGCTTGAGAATGACACCACTTCTTGTCATCAGACACTATTCCAGATGAAACCCCCCACTGATGCAGCTGTAGTATTTAGCATCTACCTGTGAAAATACATAAACCTCAGATCTTTTGGCAAATGGTGGAAGTCATAAAATAATTTAGATTCCTCCACATTTAAAGACAATACAAAAAACTTCTAGTTCTAAACATTATGTCTCCTATTTCACTGAAACTGAAAGATAGTATCTCTTTCTATGCCCTAGCCATAAAGTAATTCAATCTCAACTATTCTTCTGAAGTTAACTTCTTGTGTTGCAATTTCTATTATGAAAATATATGCATCTAAACAGTTAAAATAGTGTATATACATTTATTTTCTTTTTCAGTAGGGTACACTGTGGATACATCTTTTAAACTCAGTACTGTACAAACCCTGTTCAACACACACTTCTGTGCCAGCAGTTTGATATACACATAACATACAGTTCTAATACATTTGTAACAACTATGTGAATCATGTTGATATTTACAAATGACATATAGTTATTTACAAAATTCCAGATAGCTGGGCTGGTAGCAAATCCTTTCGTTACACATACATACATGTATCAGGACTGCAATGGATTTCTGACACACTGTACATACTCTTCCCCTGATACTGCTGTGCCACATATATCCCTACATTGCTGGTGGACAGTACATACATGTACCAGGCCTACTGTATGTCTCTAACATGTGGTACAAGCATTCCCTGACACTGCTGTGCCACATACATCCCTACACTTTTGATCTGCAGTGCATACATGTGCCAGGCCTGCTGTATGTCCCTGACATGTGATGCAAGCCTTCTCTGACACTGCTGGGACACATACAGCCCTACACTACTGTAGAGCAGTGCAGACATGTACCAGGCCTGCTGTAGATCTGTGAAACATGGTACATACCCTCCCATGTCACTGCTGTGTCACGTACATCCCTACAGTGCTGCTGTGCAGTACATACATGTAGCAGGCCTGTTGTATATCTCTGACCCATGGTACATACCCTTCCCTGACACTGCTGTGCCACATATATCCCTACACTACTGTAGAGCAGTACAGACATGTTCCACACATGCTGTAGGTCTCTGGCTGGGGATACATACCCTTCAATAGGTTCATAGGTAGGTACTAGGCTATCTGCCCAATGGCATTTATAAGCCTAGCTGGAATGTGTTGGCTTTCACCACCCCCTTAGATTAGTTCCCTGTGCCTCTGTCTAGCAGAGCCATTGAAGTGATCCCCGGGGTAAACTTTCTGTTTCCCATCCACTCGTCAAGGTTTCTCTTGAAGAGGGTTAGCGAGGAGCTCTGCCTAATGTAGATTGGAATCTTGTCACAGAGCATGGGAAGTCTCTGGGACAGGAATCTACCCCTCCAGCACATCCTATTTATTGTTGTGGTGAGGTTTAGATCCCTAGAGTGTGTGTG
This sequence comes from Protopterus annectens, assembly GCF_019279795.1. Classification (NCBI taxonomy): domain Eukaryota; kingdom Metazoa; phylum Chordata; order Ceratodontiformes; family Protopteridae; genus Protopterus; species Protopterus annectens. The sequence continues at coordinate 1,790,684,331 of NC_056744.1, read as the reverse complement.
GCTCGAGGGGATATGGTTTTCTTTAGGTGAAGCATGTCCATCAATTCTGGGTTGGACATGGCCTTGTATGTCAGGCAGAGATCACCTCTGAGTAGGCGGTATGCAACCGAGTACAGCTGGAGTTTCTTCAGTCGAGCTGCATAGGGCATCTATTTGAGGCCAGTAATCCTCTTGGTGAGGTACTTCTGTGGTCTTTCCAGCTGTTGCAGGTGTCTTGTAAGGTACATTCCAAATGGGGCGTTGTACTCTATGATGTGTCTGATGACTGATGCATAGCGAGGCACAATGACCTCTTTTGATCTGGATGTAAACCTTTTTGTGATTAGGTGGGCCACATGGAAGGATTTTCTAACCACTTTGGCAATGTGATTATCAAAGGAGAGGTTTCTATCTACTTGGGTCCCCAGATCTCTTATTACGTCTTCTGTATTTAGGGGGCTACCACCTATGTGGTAGTTTGTGGGTACTTTGTTTTTTCCTTAAGGGGATGACTATGCACTTTTTGGCATTTAGCTTGAGGCCATGGTTTTGACACCAGGTATCTGTCTCAGTGAGACCCTTTTGGAGGATGTCTGTGTCAGCCGGAGAGTCAGTTATAGCCCCTAGTTTGCAGTCATCTGCAAACTTTGTCAGCCATAGTCCTCCTGTGCTTGCCTGTACCTCTGAGAAGTATATGCTGAACAGGAGGGGTCCTAGGACTGAGCCCTGGGGAACGCTACTTATAACTGGTTTAGAGTCAGACATAGCTCCCGAAACTCTTAACATGTGGGTTCTGTCTGTGAGCCAGTTGGCAACCCATCTCATGACGTAGGGGTTTATGTATAGGCTGGTGAGCTTGTCTATAATACCTGAATGGGGAATGGTGTCGAAGGCCTTTGCAAGGTGTAGGTAGGCTGTGTGGACCACCTTTCCCTCATCTATAGCCTTGGTAACTGTTTCAAAGAAGTCCACCAGGTTTAGGAGGCATGATCTGCCGAACTGGGTAGGGTCCAGTGTTTGGAGGTTCCCAATGTCTCTGTTAATGAGATTCATGATGATACACTCCATAGCCTTGCAGACCAAGCTAGTCAGGCTTATAGGGTGATAGTTCCCAGGGTCTGTTGTGGCTCCACTTTTGTGAAGCAGAATAACCGTTGCTGTGCACCACTCTATGGGCACATAGCCTGTAGAGAGGCTGAGTTTGAACAGTGTGTTTAGGTGAGGGGTTAGTTCATCTTTGAGCTCATGTAGGACGCAGCCTGGGACACCATCCAGTCCCATTGATGCTGTGTTTTTGGCTTTGGAGAGGGCTGTTTTAACCTGAGTGTCTGTGATTTCAGGGGCATTACATTCTTCTGATATGGTTATGGGCCCTTTTGGGGGTGAGAGGGGGGTGACGTTTTCACTGAACCTGTCTGCCAGGATGTTGGCGATATCAATTGGTTCAGTGCATTTAGTGCCATTCTGCACTAACTCTGAGTGCATCTGAGAATTGCCACTTAGATTCTTGACATAGCTAAAGAATGCCTTGTGGTTATCTTTGGAGTCCTTTGCAATTTTCTTTCAAAGCTAGCCTTGGATGATTTTATGAGGATCATAGTTTCTTGCTCATCAGGGATGACTTCCCTTCTTGGGATTTTACTCTTTTCTCTACTAGTTTCCTCCTTTTATTGTATAGCTTGTTTATGGCAGGGGTCCACCAGACTTGTTTCCTTTTCTTTATGGAGTTTGTCTTAGTTTTGCTTGGGATAGCATGATACATGCATTCTTGTAGGTGCTCATAGAGTGCATTAGTAAAGGATTTTGCAGCTTGGACAGCATTATCCTTTAGCATGGGGGCTTTGAAACTTTCCACTTCGGTCTTAAGTAACGTGAAGTTTGCTTTTGAAAAGTTTTTCACAGTGGTTTCTTTGACCGGGAGTGGGGGCGGAATGAGGATATCCAGAGTGATTAGTTTATGGTCAGATCTAACCAGCAAGGGGTTGACCTCCAGTGTAGAACACTGGTTGCCCATGTTGGTGATGACCAGGTCCAATATGTTGTCACCTTTAGTGGGGGTGTTGACCAGTTGCTCCAAAGTGTTTGAGTTTATAAATTCTAGGAAATGTTGGGCAAGGGAGTTAGTACTTGAGTAGTTCTCCCAGTTAATGTTTGGGTAACTGAAATCACCCAATATCAGCATGTTTGGTAGGACCTTTATGCTTCCCAGTGGTTCCAGAAATGCAGAATGGGGGTTCTAGGACATGGTGGGTGATCTGTAGCAAGTGTGCAATCTGTAGCAATGTCACTGCTGTGCCACATATATCCCAACACAGCTGCTGTGCAGTACATACCTACATACAATGGGCTTGTTGTAGGCCTCTGACATGTGGTACAAGCCTTCCATGATACTGCTGCACCACATACATCCCTATACTATGATGTACAGTGCATACTTCTATCAGTCCTGCTGTAGGCTTCTGACACGGGGTAGTACCCTCCCATCACTGTTGTGCCACATACATCCCTACACAGCTGCAGTGCAGTACATACATGTTGCAGGCTTGCAGGATGTTTATGACACATGGTACATACTCTTCCCTAACACTGGTGTGTCACATACATCCCTATACTGCTGCTGTGCAGTACATACATGTATGAGGCCTGCTGCAGGTCTCTGGTATGTGGTACAATCCTTCCCTGACATTGTTGTGCCACATACATGCCTACACTGCTGCTGTGCAGTACATACATGTTGGAAGCCTGCTGTAGGTGTCTGACATATGGTACAATCCTTCCCTGACACTGCTGTGCTACATAAATCCCCACACTTCTATAGTGCAGTACATACATGTACCAGGCCTGCTGTAGGTCTCTGAAATGTGATACAAGCCTTCTGTGACACTGCTGTGCCACATACATTGCTACACTGTTGTAGTGTAGAACATACATGTACCAGGCATGCTGTAGGTAGGTCTCTGACATGTGATACAAGCCTTCCTGACACTGCTGTGCTACATAAATACCCACACTTCTATAGTGCAGTACATACATGTACCAGGCCTGCTGTAGGTCTCTGAAATGTGATACATGCCTTCTGTGACACTGCTGTGCCACATATATCGCTACACTGTTGTAGTATAGAACATACATGTACCAGGCATGCTGTAGGTAGGCTTCTGACATGTGATACAAGCCTTCCTGACACTGCTGTGCCACATACATCCTTATGTTGCTGTAGAGTAGTACATATGTGTACCAGAGCTGCCACAGATCTGTTACCTGTGGTTGTTGTCATACATATACTCCAAACTGTTATGTAGTATGTAGACATGCCATGACTACTTCGACACTGCTGTGCCACATACATCGATGTCACTTCTGTAAATTAATGCATACATAAACCAGGACTATTGAGGGTCTCTGACACATACTGCACAACCTTCTCTGATACTGCTATCATTCAAAAGATCCCCCACACTGCTATAATGTCATATGTACACAAGATCCCCCACACTGCTGTAATCTCGTACATACATAAATTAGAACTGCTGTTAGTCTCTGATATGTGATGTATACATTTCTCCAATACTGCTGTCGTACAAATACCTCACGCCATTGTACTGCTGTGTGCAGATATACCAAGACTGCTGTGGGTTTGTGACGTGATATGTAGCCTTCCATGATATCACTATACCACTTACTTTCCCCATACTTCTGTAAAATTTTATAGATAATTATGAGACCTGTGGGAGTTAAATAGGAAATGAAGACACACATGAGGAGTTAGACATAGTGGTGATTAAAAAATGTAGTTTGCATTTTAATCTGCATATAGGCCATGTATTAAGAGAATGTTCTGAACTGTTTGTAAGTTTCTTGGAGGCCAATGTTTACTTGGGCTAAAGGGAAGTCTCTGTGTTCAACAGTGGCAGTGATTAACACTAAGCAGCCTGCCTGTCCCTGTAGGAGTGGTTACTGCCTAGAAACTGTAGTTTTATTGGCCATTTTGGGTCAATTCCAAACCTCTTGATCTCTCTCTCTTAAAACCCTGCAACTGTGTGGTTTTGGCATCTTTCCAGGCTTGATAGTTGTTGCTGAAGCACCTACCAAGAGGAGAACATGCTGAGAGAAGAAAGGAGCCACTTTTGAGATTTTAAGTATTTTCTTCTGATTTGTTTCTTAGAAAAACTGCATTGCCGCCTACTTTTCAGCATTTTCTTGCTTGCAAAAGTTTATATCTGTGTTAGAAATAGTATTTAGAACATACCTAGATCCTGTTTATTGCATTTTTTGTGTTGCACTTAATTTAAAATAGTTTTTTCTTAATTGCATTTTACCTGCATCTGACCTAGCACACACGTGCTGGGGTCATTTATTGCACTGTTCTGACTAGTTTGCTACTTGTGTGTCTCTGTTATCCTTAAACAAAAACAAAAAAACAAAAAAATCTTGCTATTTTCCCACTTTCTATAATTTAAAAAAGTTCAGTTAAAGAGTTGCTGTTCTGAACTGTTTGTAAGTTTCTGGACGCCAGTGCTTAGTTGGGCTAAAGGGAAGTCTCTGTGTTCACCAGTGGCAGTGGTTAACACTGAGCAGCCTGCCTGTCCCTGCAGGAGTGGTTACTGCATAGAAACTGTAGTTTTATTGGCCATTTTGGGTCAGTTCCAAACTCCTTGATCTCTCTCTGTTAAAACCCTGCAACTCTCTTTTTGCACGGTCTTGCGCACAGAGCAGCGTCGGGCAGCACCGGTTAGCTGGTTTATACTATTCCTGGCTCCACAAAGTCTGTGCTGCAAATTTTCCCTTAGAACTAGTCAAACCTCAACTCAAGTGCTTCAGATCAACTGCTCTTATTGCAGCACTTGCATAACCCAAATCAGCACTTGTCCAAATCTCCTACACAGCACTAGTATTTTCCAAATCTCCTAGACAGCACTATTATAATACAGCATAAGACCCTCGATTGTTCGCAAGACAAGTGAAATTTACTTTTCCAAGCATGTCCAGAGGTCAGCTTCAGGTGTACTCTCCAGTTCATCTGGTGGAATTGGGCATCCTGAGGCAATGTCGCAACTGCCTCATGTACACAGAAAACCCTCTCCTCTTACCTCTAGACACAAACACTTGTGAGAGATGCAAATACAGAGCCAGACTGGAGGCTAAGCGCTCTCAACCCATGACTGTAACAGACAGTCAAGAGGAGAAGAGACACACTAGCATCACACCACCAGTCACACATGGATCTACAAAACAAGCACCGGGAAAACATACACATAAATACATAAAAACATATTTGGAGGCACTAGGTACCAATCTGAAAAAGAAACAGGGCCCTCCAAAGCAGACAAGCAAGCAACCTGCACCTCCAAACACAAGCCAGAAAACACATAATTCACCTCAGCAGTGTGCCTCATGACAGCCCCTAAGGCAAAACACCATACCCAACATGCTAGTAATAGGAGACTCTATAGTAAGGCACACAGATGTTCCACTCACCAGGCTGAAGGAGAAGGTTACTGTCAGCTGCCTGTCGGGTGCTAGGATCCACCACATAACACAGGCACTTAGATCACTCCAGAACAAGTACAAGTATGATGCTGTCATTGTACATGTTGGTGTGAATGATCTAAGACATACCTCCCTGGAATACATGAAAAGAGACATTGAGGAGCTCTCTGATCATGTAGCCTAAGCTGGTATGACCCTGACCTTGAGTAGCATACTACCTTCACCTAGAATGATACCACAATACAAAAACAAAATGATCAATTTCAACAATTGGCTAAGGTTCTGGTGTCAGTATAAGGGAATCCAGTGTCTGTCTGCCTGGGATGACATGCTAGACAAGCCTCGCTGTTAAGCCAGAGATGGTTTGCACCTAACACCCCTAGTTTTTCAAATACTGGCCAAGGTTCTTGCCGTCCCCATAATGCCTTTTTAGGCAAAGCTCAAAGGACAAACCAACCACCATAACCAGCACAGGTAACCAAAAACTAAGGGTAATGCTACTCAACACCAGAAGTCTCAACCTCAAACAGCACGCACTCGAGGCACTCCTCAGTATGGAGCAAATCGATGTTTGTGCAGTGACGGAAACCTGGTTCAAGGCTCCAGAGAGCACCCCAGCACTACCAGGTTACAATTCATATCATACCTTCCGGCCTCAGTTACCAGATCGCAGTACAAAGGGCGGAGGTGTATCCATATTCATCAAGGATACCCACATCTCCAGGTTAGTGGTGCAGCATGATGCCCCAGAGATCATCCATGCGCAACTATCAGCAGGCAAAACCACATTTCAAGTCGTAGCCTGATATAGATCGACCACCATGTCCCAAGATGCTCACTCAGCATTCCTTGAGGCATTGGAAAATATAAAGATCCTTTCCAACACCATAATTTTGGGTGATTTCAACTACCCTGGTATAGACTTGGCCAACTACCAGAGTTCTAACTCCTATGCCCAGCGGTTCATAGAATTTATAAATTGAAATGCCCTTGAACAACTGGTATGTTCTCCCACTAGAGGGGACAACATATTGGATTTAGTCATCACAAATATGGGCGCCCACTGTACTACACCCGTTATCACTCCCTCCTTGGTCAGATCAGACCACAAACTGATAACCCTGGATGTCCTCACCCCTCCACCTCCCCCAGTCAAAGAAACCACAGTAAAAAACCTTTCCAAAGCAAACTTCAAACTACTTGCGTCAGAAGTGGAAAGCTTCACTATTCCCTTGCAGAAGGATAATTATATCCAGGATGCAGAATCCTACACCAAGGCACTTTATATACATCTTCAGGATTGCATGGACCGTGCTATCCCAAATAAAAACAAGACTCCTTCCTCAAGCAAGAAGAAACCAGTCTGGTGGACCCCGGCCATAAGCAAACTTTACAATAAAAGGAGGAGACTTATACAAAAAAGGCCAAATCTCAAGTAGAAAAATCATCCCTAATCAGCATTAGTAAGAAATTGAGGGCCCTCATCAAGTCAACTAAAGCCAATTTCAAAAAGAAAGTTGCTAAGGATGCCAAGGATAACCATAAGGCCTTCAATGGTTACGTCAAAAACCTAAATGGCAATGCTCAGGTCTGTTCTGAGCTAGTACAAAATGGAACAAAATACACTGACCCCACTGACATTGCCAACATCTTGGCTGACAGATTCAGTGCAAATTTCTCCCCCCCCCCCTCACCACCTACAGGGCCTATTACTAGTCCAGGGGATTGGGTAACTCCAATTATTACTGATACGTTGGTTAATAAGGCTCTATCTAAAGCTAAAAACTGTGTGTGTGCGTGTTTGTGTGCATGCACATATATGTATATATGTGTGTAGATTATGTTTCTACACTTGAGCTGTTTGCCATGTCACATATATGTATATATGTGTGTAGATTATGTTTCTACACTTGAGCCGTTTGCCATGTCACATATATGTATATATGTGTGTAGATTATGTTTCTACACTTGAGCCGTTTGCCATGTCACATATATGTATATATGTGTGTAGATTATGTTTCTACACTTGAGCCGTTTGCCATGTCACATATATGTATATATGTGTGTAGATTATCTTTCTACACTTGAGCCGTTTGCCATGTCACATATATGTATATATGTGTGTAGATTATCTTTCTACACTTGAGCCGTTTGCCATGTCACATATATGTATATATGTGTGTAGATTATCTTTCTACACTTGAGCCGTTTGCCATGTCACATATATGTATATATGTGTGTAGATTATCTTTCTACACTTGAGCCGTTTGCCATGTCACATATATGTATATATGTGTGTAGATTATCTTTCTACACTTGAGCCGTTTGCCATGTCACATATATGTATATATGTGTGTAGATTATCTTTCTACACTTGAGCCGTTTGCCATGTCACATATATGTATATATGTGTGTAGATTATCTTTCTACACTTGAGCCGTTTGCCATGTCACATATATGTATATATGTGTGTAGATTATCTTTCTACACTTGAGCCGTTTGCCATGTCACATATATGTATATATGTGTGTAGATTATCTTTCTACACTTGAGCCGTTTGCCATGTCACATATATGTATATATGTGTGTAGATTATCTTTCTACACTTGAGCCGTTTGCCATGTCACATATATGTATATATGTGTGTAGATTATCTTTCTACACTTGAGCCGTTTGCCATGTCACATATATGTATATATGTGTGTAGATTATCTTTCTACACTTGAGCTGTTTGCCATGTCACATATATGTATATATGTGTGTAGATTATCTTTCTACACTTGAGCCGTTTGCCATGTCACATATATGTATATATGTGTGTAGATTATCTTTCTACACTTGAGCCGTTTGCCATGTCACATATATGTATATATGTGTGTAGATTATCTTTCTACACTTGAGCGTTTGCCATGTCACATATATGTATATATGTGTGTAGATTATCTTTCTACACTTGAGCCGTTTGCCATGTCACATATATGTATATATGTGTGTAGATTATCTTTCTACACTTGAGCCGTTTGCCATGTCACATATATGTATATATGTGTGTAGATTATCTTTCTACACTTGAGCCGTTTGCCATGTCACATATATGTATATATGTGTGTAGATTATCTTTCTACACTTGAGCCGTTTGCCATGTCACATATATGTATATATGTGTGTAGATTATCTTTCTACACTTGAGCCGTTTGCCATGTCACATATATGTATATATGTGTGTAGATTATCTTTCTACACTTGAGCCGTTTGCCATGTCACATATATGTATATATGTGTGTAGATTATCTTTCTACACTTGAGCCGTTTGCCATGTCACATATATGTATATATGTGTGTAGATTATCTTTCTACACTTGAGCCGTTTGCCATGTCACATATATGTATATATGTGTGTAGATTATCTTTCTACACTTGAGCCGTTTGCCATGTCACATATATGTATATATGTGTGTAGATTATCTTTCTACACTTGAGCCGTTTGCCATGTCACATATATGTATATATGTGTGTAGATTATCTTTCTACACTTGAGCCGTTTGCCATGTCACATATATGTATATATGTGTGTAGATTATCTTTCTACACTTGAGCGTTTGCCATGTCACATATATGTATATATGTGTGTAGATTATCTTTCTACACTTGAGCCGTTTGCCATGTCACATATATGTATATATGTGTGTAGATTATCTTTCTACACTTGAGCCGTTTGCCATGTCACATATATGTATATATGTGTGTAGATTATCTTTCTACACTTGAGCCGTTTGCCATGTCACATATATGTATATATGTGTGTAGATTATCTTTCTACACTTGAGCCGTTTGCCATGTCACATATATGTATATATGTGTGTAGATTATCTTTCTACACTTGAGCCGTTTGCCATGTCACATATATGTATATATGTGTGTAGATTATCTTTCTACACTTGAGCCGTTTGCCATGTCACATATATGTATATATGTGTGTAGATTATCTTTCTACACTTGAGCCGTTTGCCATGTCACATATATGTATATATGTGTGTAGATTATCTTTCTACACTTGAGCCGTTTGCCATGTCACATATATGTATATATGTGTGTAGATTATCTTTCTACACTTGAGCTGTTTGCCATGTCACATATATGTATATATGTGTGTAGATTATCTTTCTACACTTGAGCCGTTTGCCATGTCACATATATGTATATATGTGTGTAGATTATCTTTCTACACTTGAGCCGTTTGCCATGTCACATATATGTATATATGTGTGTAGATTATCTTTCTACACTTGAGCGTTTGCCATGTCACATATATGTATATATGTGTGTAGATTATCTTTCTACACTTGAGCGTTTGCCATGTCACATATATGTATATATGTGTGTAGATTATCTTTCTACACTTGAGCCGTTTGCCATGTCACATATATGTATATATGTGTGTAGATTATCTTTCTACACTTGAGCCGTTTGCCATGTCACATATATGTATATATGTGTGTAGATTATCTTTCTACACTTGAGCCGTTTGCCATGTCACATATATGTATATATGTGTGTAGATTATCTTTCTACACTTGAGCCGTTTGCCATGTCACATATATGTATATATGTGTGTAGATTATCTTTCTACACTTGAGCCGTTTGCCATGTCACATATATGTATATATGTGTGTAGATTATCTTTCTACACTTGAGCCGTTTGCCATGTCACATATATGTATATATGTGTGTAGATTATCTTTCTACACTTGAGCGTTTGCCATGTCACATATATGTATATATGTGTGTAGATTATCTTTCTACACTTGAGCGTTTGCCATGTCACATATATGTATATATGTGTGTAGATTATCTTTCTACACTTGAGCCGTTTGCCATGTCACATATATGTATATATGTGTGTAGATTATCTTTCTACACTTGAGCCGTTGCCATGTCACATATATGTATATATGTGTGTAGATTATCTTTCTACACTTGAGCGTTTGCCATGTCACATATATGTATATATGTGTGTAGATTATCTTTCTACACTTGAGCCGTTTGCCATGTCACATATATGTATATATGTGTGTAGATTATCTTTCTACACTTGAGCCGTTTGCCATGTCACATATATGTATATATGTGTGTAGATTATCTTTCTACACTTGAGCCGTTTGCCATGTCACATATATGTATATATGTGTGTAGATTATCTTTCTACACTTGAGCCGTTTGCCATGTCACATATATGTATATATGTGTAGATTATCTTTCTACACTTGAGCCGTTTGCCATGTCACATATATGTATATATGTGTGTAGATTATCTTTCTACACTTGAGCCGTTTGCCATGTCACATATATGTATATATGTGTGTAGATTATCTTTCTACACTTGAGCCGTTTGCCATGTCACATATATGTATATATGTGTGTAGATTATCTTTCTACACTTGAGCCGTTTGCCATGTCACATATATGTATATATGTGTGTAGATTATCTTTCTACACTTGAGCGTTTGCCATGTCACATATATGTATATATGTGTGTAGATTATCTTTCTACACTTGAGCCGTTTGCCATGTCACATATATGTATATATGTGTGTAGATTATCTTTCTACACTTGAGCCGTTTGCCATGTCACATATATGTATATATGTGTGTAGATTATCTTTCTACACTTGAGCCGTTTGCCATGTCACATATATGTATATATGTGTGTAGATTATCTTTCTACACTTGAGCCGTTTGCCATGTCACATATATGTATATATGTGTGTAGATTATCTTTCTACACTTGAGCGTTTGCCATGTCACATATATGTATATATGTGTGTAGATTATCTTTCTACACTTGAGCCGTTTGCCATGTCACATATATGTATATATGTGTGTAGATTATCTTTCTACACTTGAGCCGTTTGCCATGTCACATATATGTATATATGTGTGTAGATTATCTTTCTACACTTGAGCCGTTTGCCATGTCACATATATGTATATATGTGTGTAGATTATCTTTCTACACTTGAGCCGTTTGCCATGTCACATATATGTATATATGTGTGTAGATTATCTTTCTACACTTGAGCCGTTTGCCATGTCACATATATGTATATATGTGTGTAGATTATCTTTCTACACTTGAGCCGTTTGCCATGTCACATATATGTATATATGTGTGTAGATTATCTTTCTACACTTGAGCCGTTTGCCATGTCACATATATGTATATATGTGTGTAGATTATCTTTCTACACTTGAGCCGTTTGCCATGTCACATATATGTATATATGTGTAGATTATCTTTCTACACTTGAGCGTTTGCCATGTCACATATATGTATATATGTGTGTAGATTATCTTTCTACACTTGAGCCGTTTGCCATGTCACATATATGTATATATGTGTGTAGATTATCTTTCTACACTTGAGCGTTTGCCATGTCACATATATGTATATATGTGTGTAGATTATCTTTCTACACTTGAGCCGTTTGCCATGTCACATATATGTATATATGTGTGTAGATTATCTTTCTACACTTGAGCGTTTGCCATGTCACATATATGTATATATGTGTGTAGATTATCTTTCTACACTTGAGCCGTTTGCCATGTCACATATATGTATATATGTGTGTAGATTATCTTTCTACACTTGAGCCGTTTGCCATGTCACATATATGTATATATGTGTGTAGATTATCTTTCTACACTTGAGCCGTTTGCCATGTCACATATATGTATATATGTGTGTAGATTATCTTTCTACACTTGAGCCGTTTGCCATGTCACATATATGTATATATGTGTGTAGATTATCTTTCTACACTTGAGCCGTTTGCCATGTCACATATATGTATATATGTGTGTAGATTATCTTTCTACACTTGAGCCGTTTGCCATGTCACATATATGTATATATGTGTGTAGATTATCTTTCTACACTTGAGCCGTTTGCCATGTCACATATATGTATATATGTGTGTAGATTATCTTTCTACACTTGAGCGTTTGCCATGTCACATATATGTATATATGTGTGTAGATTATCTTTCTACACTTGAGCCGTTTGCCATGTCACATATATGTATATATGTGTGTAGATTATCTTTCTACACTTGAGCCGTTTGCCATGTCACATATATGTATATATGTGTGTAGATTATGTTTCTACACTTGAGCGTTTGCCATGTCACATATATGTATATATGTGTGTAGATTATCTTTCTACACTTGAGCCGTTTGCCATGTCACATATATGTATATATGTGTGTAGATTATCTTTCTACACTTGAGCCGTTTGCCATGTCACATATATGTATATATGTGTGTAGATTATCTTTCTACACTTGAGCGTTTGCCATGTCACATATATGTATATATGTGTGTAGATTATCTTTCTACACTTGAACCGTTTGCCATGTCACATATATGTATATATGTGTGTAGATTATCTTTCTACACTTGAACGTTTGCCATGTCACATATATGTATATATGTGTGTAGATTATCTTTCTACACTTGAGCCGTTTGCCATGTCACATATATGTATATATGTGTGTAGATTATCTTTCTACACTTGAGCCGTTTGCCATGTCACATATATGTATATATGTGTGTAGATTATCTTTCTACACTTGAGCCGTTTGCCATGTCACATATATGTATATATGTGTGTAGATTATGTTTCTACACTTGAGCCGTTTGCCATGTCACATATATGTATATATGTGTGTAGATTATGTTTCTACACTTGAACCGTTTGCCATGTCACATATATGTATATATGTGTGTAGATTATCTTTCTACACTTGAGCCGTTTGCCATGTCACATATATGTATATATGTGTGTAGATTATCTTTCTACACTTGAGCGTTGCCATGTCACATATATGTATATATGTGTGTAGATTATCTTTCTACACTTGAGCCGTTTGCCATGTCACATATATGTATATATGTGTGTAGATTATCTTTCTACACTTGAGCCGTTTGCCATGTCACATATATGTATATATGTGTGTAGATTATCTTTCTACACTTGAGCCGTTTGCCATGTCACATATATGTATATATGTGTGTAGATTATCTTTCTACACTTGAGCCGTTTGCCATGTCACATATATGTATATATGTGTGTAGATTATCTTTCTACACTTGAGCCGTTTGCCATGTCACATATATGTATATATGTGTGTAGATTATCTTTCTACACTTGAGCCGTTTGCCATGTCACATATATGTATATATGTGTGTAGATTATCTTTCTACACTTGAGCCGTTTGCCATGTCACATATATGTATATATGTGTGTAGATTATCTTTCTACACTTGAGCCGTTTGCCATGTCACATATATGTATATATGTGTGTAGATTATCTTTCTACACTTGAGCCGTTTGCCATGTCACATATATGTATATATGTGTGTAGATTATCTTTCTACACTTGAGCCGTTTGCCATGTCACATATATGTATATATGTGTGTAGATTATCTTTCTACACTTGAGCCGTTTGCCATGTCACATATATGTATATATGTGTGTAGATTATCTTTCTACACTTGAGCCGTTTGCCATGTCACATATATGTATATATGTGTGTAGATTATCTTTCTACACTTGAACCGTTTGCCATGTCACATATATGTATATATGTGTGTAGATTATCTTTCTACACTTGAACCGTTTGCCATGTCACATATATGTATATATGTGTGTAGATTATCTTTCTACACTTGAACCGTTTGCCATGTCACATATATGTATATATGTGTGTAGATTATCTTTCTACACTTGAACCGTTTGCCATGTCACATATATGTATATATGTGTGTAGATTATCTTTCTACACTTGAGCCGTTTGCCATGTCACATATATGTATATATGTGTGTAGATTATCTTTCTACACTTGAGCCGTTTGCCATGTCACATATATGTATATATGTGTGTAGATTATCTTTCTACACTTGAGCCGTTTGCCATGTCACATATATGTATATATGTGTGTAGATTATCTTTCTACACTTGAGCCGTTTGCCATGTCACATATATGTATATATGTGTGTAGATTATCTTTCTACACTTGAACCGTTTGCCATGTCACATATATGTATATATGTGTGTAGATTATCTTTCTACACTTGAACCGTTTGCCATGTCACATATATGTATATATGTGTGTAGATTATCTTTCTACACTTGAGCCGTTTGCCATGTCACATATATGTATATATGTGTGTAGATTATGTTTCTACACTTGAACCGTTTGCCATGTCACATATATGTATATATGTGTGTAGATTATGTTTCTACACTTGAACCGTTTGCCATGTCACATATATGTATATATGTGTGTAGATTATCTTTCTACACTTGAGCCGTTTGCCATGTCACATATATGTATATATGTGTGTAGATTATCTTTCTACACTTGAGCCGTTTGCCATGTCACATATATGTATATATGTGTGTAGATTATCTTTCTACACTTGAGCGTTTGCCATGTCACATATATGTATATATGTGTGTAGATTATCTTTCTACACTTGAGCCGTTTGCCATGTCACATATATGTATATATGTGTGTAGATTATCTTTCTACACTTGAGCCGTTTGCCATGTCACATATATGTATATATGTGTGTAGATTATGTTTCTACACTTGAACCGTTTGCCATGTCACATATATGTATATATGTGTGTAGATTATCTTTCTACACTTGAGCCGTTTGCCATGTCACATATATGTATATATGTGTGTAGATTATGTTTCTACACTTGAACCGTTTGCCATGTCACATATATGTATATATGTGTGTAGATTATGTTTCTACACTTGAACCGTTTGCCATGTCACATATATGTATATATGTGTGTAGATTATCTTTCTACACTTGAGCCGTTTGCCATGTCACATATATGTATATATGTGTGTAGATTATCTTTCTACACTTGAGCCGTTTGCCATGTCACATATATGTATATATGTGTGTAGATTATCTTTCTACACTTGAGCCGTTTGCCATGTCACATATATGTATATATGTGTGTAGATTATGTTTCTACACTTGAACCGTTTGCCATGTCACATATATGTATATATGTGTGTAGATTATGTTTCTACACTTGAACCGTTTGCCATGTCACATATCCACATAATTCTTGGCCTGTGAAATCTGAAGTAAGGTATAGTGATCATATGGAAGAAGGGAACAGCTGTAATGAAATAATATCTTTGTTAATAAAACCCTTTCTTATGGGAAAAAATATCACATTTTTAAAAAGGTTTGGTGTAACCTTCTCCTCCCATTAGATTAGCAGCATAACCACGGTGCCATCACCAAATATATCAGTGAGAAAAGCATCCCTTTATAGGGCTCCCCACCACTGCACAGACCCAAAGTTACTAAGATGTCATTTAAGATGTCAAATACTCAGAATGTTGAACATTCTTTGGTTTTGGCAGAATATCAAATGTGCATATTATCAAACTCATGGATTTTGTGGTTGGTATGGATGTGTAGATTAGGGGAGGGGTCAGGGAGTCTGTGTTAGACTATGAATACATGTGAGTTATGGTTAGGGATGAAGTGCTGACTTTTAGGGCTAGGGTAAGGGTTAGGTTAAGTGACAGTTGAGGTGTGTGTGTTTGTGTCTGAGATGTTGTGTCTACTAGCAGTGTTATGGAAGGGTTATTCTTAAGTCATGTGTAGGGTTGGAATTAGGGGTGAGATTAACAGGTATTAATAAGGCGGAGCATGGGGCACCTTAGTAATACCTGTTAACCCCAACACTAACCCTGCCCTTAACCCCAACCCTACATATGACATTAAAAGACACCTTCCTGTAACACCACCATGATTCTGATGAAGCTTGACTGGAGTTAGTGGTAGGTTCAATGCACTGGAAGAAGACAGTTTGTGCTTCTTTCAGTCTTTTTAGGTTTGATATTTTAAATGTCTGAATTACTGTGATTGACGTTTTGACAGTCGCTCTCTTGGTGCTTTGATAATTTAAAAATATTCACCTTCTTAGTTCTGCAGTGTCTGTCTAGCAATGCTTATCACTGTCTGAGCCAAAAAATTAAATTATTCGCAGTTATATTTTAAAGCAGCAGCTTATTCCGTCTATGTGTACCTGGTCTCCATCATGTCTTCATCCAGGGGGAATGGTAAGTAGTCCACAGAATACCTGAAGCTTTGCAAAAGCCATAAGTAAATGAAAGTATATGCTTTGCAAATAACAGGTAATGAGACTGCGTAATATTCCCCTTAAACAAATCCCAGTGCCCGTTGCTGGTATAAGGCGTCCCTTCTTACTTTCCTCTTCATTCAAACTGCATCAGACAGACTATTTGAAAATACGCAGGTCACTCTTTATTGTTATTGTACCCTACTCTCACCCCATTTTTTCCTGTAATCATCTCCAACTTTGAATATGACAACTAGGCAACACTACAAATACAACCACAACATAATTCTTTTATTCATTGTTCTACTTAGGCATCTGGAATCTTCTTCACCTTCTGGTTCACATACAGTTGAGGGTCTGGTAACATCATCACATTGCCCGGTGTCAGTAATGTCACAGGATGATGACATCAGTCCAGCATGGGGCAACACAAACTCAAGAAATTGTAATTTACAGGGCCAATCAGAATTTCATTGGGCACGGTTACCTTTAGTGAAAAACCTGCATTTCCCAGCAAATACAGTCGAGAAGTCTGACCCAGAGGGTCTACTTCACTTGACCTAAAACAAATTTGACTGACTTTTGATAGACATCCAAATGACCTAAATTTCAAATTACTGACGACTCATTTGACTGTCTCTCATTTCACCGACAGCTTACAATGCTGAATTTCAACATACTAAATCATAAACCATAGACATGCACACTTACAAATAATTAACTCTTCCCAGAACTTAAAAACTACTTACCCTCTTAACAGAAACTGGACAATGTACAACCAAACTAGGTAGGGGGGCTATGCCACCCATGTCCTGCATTGTGGGGGGCTGGGCCCCCCACACCCCCTAATTATATATACTAACTCCAGGATCACACTACAGTGGGAAAAGGGCATATACCTTTAACTTACAGTACTCTACACGCTCCCACTACTGCTGGGAATGCACAAAACATTCACAAAATTACTTTAGATGCTTCCCATAAAAATGTAAAGAGAGAAACCACATTTAGAAACACTACAGCACTACTTTCTACATGATTATCGGTATTCTGACAGTCAGCACTGTAAGGTACAGTAATTCTTTTTATCACAAGCAAGTCACAGGTGAAGGGAAACCCACAAGTCTGTCTTAAAAGTCAATGAAATGAGAGTCAGTCAAATGAGTTGTCAGGAATTTGAAATTTAGGTCATTTGGGTGTCGGTCAAATGAAAGTCAGTCAAATGAGTTTTAGGTGAAGTGAAGTAGACCTGATCCAGACCATATGCAGCCATACCTTTCAACTTCTTAGAGCAAGAAATCTGGACAAATCCATAAATAAAAGTGGGACAAAGGCCCAAAAACAAATATTGCTCTTACAAACCTAGAAAGTTGATAAATAACAGGTTTTGCATTAGCATGAGTTTTCTGAAGGTTATGAAGTCTGAAACTCAAATATCTGTCATTATTTTCTAAATTCAGTCTTTAATTATTTGTCACTAATTTGCCAGAAAACCACAATTTTATGAAAAATGGACCAAAAATATAAGGCAAAAATCTGGACATTCTGTGAAAATCTGTACAGTTGAGAGGTATGTTGCAGCCTTGTATGTGTTTGAGACATACATATCAAGAAATTCAACATGAGGGCAAATCTTAAGAGGGTCTACTTTAGAATGACAAATGTTTGAAATATTGAGTGCTCACATGAGTGAATATTTCAAACCTCGATATTGCTATTTTTTTTTGCACTACAGTGTGGATCAGAATATTTGCCCTTTCCTCACTGTAGTGCAATCTCAGAGTTTGAATATATACTTAATATGGGGTGTGGGGGGCACAGCCCCCCACAATAGCAATTTCGAGTTTTGGAATATTTGCTCATATGAATGTTTGAGACATTGAGGTTTCATTTTTCTGACATAGACCCTCTTAAGAGGTGAATCTTGACGTAGATGTCAAGAACACAGAACAACGTGGTCATGATTACCAAAGCCACCCTGCCCAGCTTTAATGCATGCTAACCTTAATCCTAACCTTGCTCCTGTCCCTGCCCCTAATCCTACACCTTACCTTAAAAACAACATTTTTGTAATACTGCTACTATTCAGACACATTTGTGCTAGGGTTATGGAGGTTTTTGGGGTACAAATCATTGTGAGTTCAGTGATGTTTGATTTTATGAATGAAAACACAAAAGTAGAGAAAAAACAATGAATCCAAGAGCCAGCAAGAAAGGAAACAAATCCAAATGACACAACCAAAAAAAAAAAAACAATGAATCCAAGAGCCAGCAAGAAGAAAAACAAATCCAAATAACACAACCCAAAAAAAATGAATCCAAGAGCCTGCAAGAAGAGAAACAAATCCAAATGACAAGACCAAAAAAAATGAATCCAAGAGCCAGCAAGAAGAGAAACAAATCCAACTGACACACACAAAAAAAAAAAAACAATGACTCCAAGTGCCAGCAATAAGAAAAACAGTCCAAATGACACAACCAAAAAAAAAACAATTAATCCAAGAGCCAAGCAATAAGAAAAACAAATCCTAATGACACAACCAAAAAAAACAATGAATCCAAGAGCCAGCAAGAAGAGAAACAAATCCAAACGACACAACCAAAAAAAAAAATGAATCCAAGAGCCAGCAAGAAAAACAAATCCAAATGACACAAACAAAAAAAAAAACAATGAATCCAAGAGACAGCAAGAAGAAAAAAATCCAAATGACACAACCATAAAAAACAATGAATCCAAGAGCATGCAAGAAAAAAAACAAATCCAAATGACACAACCAAAAAAAGCAATGAATCCAAGAGCCAGCAAGAAGAGAAACAAATCCAAATGACACAACCAAAAAAAAAAAAAAAACAATGAATCCAAGAGCCAGCAAGAAGAAAAACAAATCCAAATGACACAACCAAAAAAACAAAAAAAAACCAATGAATCCAAGAGCCAGCAAGAAGAAAAAAAATCCAAATGACACAACCATAAAAAACAATGAATCCAAGAGCCAGCAAGAAGAAAAACAAATCCTAATGACACAACCAAAAAACAATAAATCCAAGAGCCAGCAAGAAGAGAAACAAATCCAAATGACAAAAATAAAAAAACAATGAATCCAAGAGCCAGCAAGAAGAAAACAAATACAAATGACACAACCAAAAAAAAAACAATGAATCCAAGCGCCAGCAAGAAGAAAAACAAAACCAAATGACACAACCCAAAAAAAAAACAATGAATCCAAGAGCCAGCAAGAAGAAAATAAAATCCAAATGACACAACCAAAAAAAAAAAAACCAATGAATCCAAGAGCCAGGAAGAAGAAAAAAAATCCAAATGACACAACCAAAAAAAAACCCAATGAATGCAAGCGCCAGGAAGAAGAAAAACAAATCCAAATGACACAACCAAAAAAAGCAACGAATCCAAGAGCCAGCAAGAAGAGAAACAAATCCAAATGACACAACCAAAAAAAAAAAAACAATGAATCCAAGAGCCAGGAAGAAGAAAAACAAATCCATATGAGACAACCACTTTATTCGAGTTGAGCGCTTTCCTCTCCACTAAAGAGACTTCTTAAGAACAATGTACACACAACACCCAGCCTTTGATATACCCTCCCCAATTAATAAATTAAACTTTAATGAGAATCAATTGAAAGCAGAAAACACACATTGGTAATAAAAACCCATTCAACACTAGTACAATTAATTACCATAATCAAGTTTCATATACAGACTAAAATTCTTTGTTGAAAATAATATTAAAACCATCTTAAAACTGTAAAAAAAAGTCTGTATACGGCAATGTACGTATAAGAACTACAATAAAACAATAACAAAACTATTTACAATATGTACATTCATCCATGATAAATACTGTAAATAGTTTTGTTACTCATCCATGATAAAAGTAAGCCATGGTGGTGCAGCGGTTAGCATTGTTGCCTCACAGCAAGAGGTTCTCCTGTTCGATTCTCGGCTGGAGTGCCTTCTGTGTGGAGTCTGCATGTCATCCCCGTGGTCAAGCGGCATTCGAAAGACATGCGTGAATGGACGTGCTTTCATCGAAGGTTGGGCATCAGGCTGGCAACTCGGCACCATAAAAATCTACTGCCAATCATTAGCGGACCGGAGTTCCGCTGTGGCGACCCCTAACCGGGAAAAGCCGAAAAGGCAAACAACATTCATCCATGATAAACAATAATTTTATCCATGAGATATTATCAGTATTTGTTCAAAAGGTTTTCCAATTTTTGCCATGCTATTTTTGTATGAGTAATGTTATGAGTTCTATAACAAATGGTTTGTAGTTCGTTTTTACAAATAACTTTTGCTAAATTAATAAAATCTTTAAACATCAAATCT